>NW_006461531.1:0-232 GCF_000325575.1 Pteropus alecto | reverse complement strand
ATTTCCCGGTGTTGTGACGAAGTGACCTTGTCCTCAAGGTTCTCCCCTCCATCGCCAGCATCCTCCTCGGTCCTGCTGTCTCGAGGGGTGAGGGGGAGGAAGACCAGGAGGGCTCGAGGCTGGGGAAGCACTCCGAGTAACAGGGAGGAACATTTCACGGAAGAGGCGACACCTGACCTTCCTTTCCTTCTTGCTCAAGCGCATTTTGAAGGGACGTCTTGGCGGGGGATGC
>NW_006461530.1:0-232 GCF_000325575.1 Pteropus alecto | reverse complement strand
GGCTCAGCCGGGTCTTCTGCTTCGGGATGTCTCACGCACCTGCAGTTAAGGTGTTAGCCTTACGTGAAGGCCCAGCCAGGGACATCTACTTCCAAGCTCACGTGATTGTTGCAGAATCCACTTCCTGGAGGGCTGTGGGCTCAGGGCCTGCGTGCCTAGCTGTAAGTGTGGAAGTGGCCTCGGTTCCTCGCCGCGGGGGCCTCCCCAGTGTGCCAGCCTGCTTCAGCAAAGT
>NW_006461529.1:0-232 GCF_000325575.1 Pteropus alecto | reverse complement strand
CTGGCCGCCATTCAGCTCCAAACTCTAAGTAACTGTATCGGTCAGCTGCAATTGTCCTGTAGTATCAGACTGCCCCGAATCTCACTGGTTTGGCACGGAGACGCTTATGTCACCTGCAAGCTGCATGCCCAACGTGGGTTGCTAGAGTGGAGTGAGGCTGGGGGGAGGGGTCTCTGCGTGTCATGGAAACTCGGGCACCCAGGGTGAAGGACAGTCACTCCTGCGAGGGATT
>NW_006461528.1:0-232 GCF_000325575.1 Pteropus alecto | reverse complement strand
AATTTGAGGTCTTTCAGGAGGAAGCCATTGAGATGTTCAGGTTGAGAGAGTCAGGGATTTTCCAGGCTGATGAATTGTGAGGGCTTTCATTAAGAGGTTCTAGGTTCCCGGACCCAGAGTTAAGCTAGGACCTTTGAAGAAGTCGGGAATAAGAGTTCTGGGACGAGGACATTTCGGATATCCGACTGGGAATTTGCTCTTCCAGTAGGTGCTATAGGTAGGGTTTCCCAAG
>NW_006461527.1:0-232 GCF_000325575.1 Pteropus alecto | reverse complement strand
GGTGGCAGTACTAGTAGTGGTGGTGGTAGTAATAATGACAGTAGTGGCAGTAACAGTCATTGTAATAATGATAGTAAAAGTTGTAACAGTCATTGTGCTAGTAGTAATTTGCAACGCTCAAGTGCACAGCAGTTCTCTCTACTCAGTATTATATATACACCAAAAGACACCAAAGAAAGCTCAGCTGGATATGTCAGTCAGAGTGCCAGCAGAAAACAGATAACATACTCAA
>NW_006461526.1:0-232 GCF_000325575.1 Pteropus alecto | reverse complement strand
CCCCATTGACAATGCAAAGTATTTAGGAAAAGAGGGGATGATCATGTAGACAAGTTCATCTATAGAAACTCATTCTGTTTTATTCCAAATGGTCATTTTCTCCTTTCATGGAATCTCAAAGCTAGAGATGCTAAATCATCTCTACACCATTCATCCTCCCCTATTCCCAAAGTGCTTACTACATTTCTTCTTAAATACCTCAAATGAGAGTGAACTCACTACTTCAAACTCT
>NW_006461525.1:0-232 GCF_000325575.1 Pteropus alecto | reverse complement strand
AAGATTAAAAAAGTAACAAGAGATAATGATGAATACTTCATAACGATAAAGGAGACCACACATCAAGAAGACATACACTGATGAATATTTATGCTCCCAATCAGGGAACACAAAAATATATAAAATAACTACTAACAGAACTAAAGGGGTAAATTGACAAACATGCAATTATACTAGAAGACCTAAATACCCCACTGTCAACTATGGACAGATCATCCAAACAGAAAATCAA
>NW_006461524.1:0-232 GCF_000325575.1 Pteropus alecto | reverse complement strand
GTGGGGATGGCAGAGAAGCAACAGTTGATTATTACAAGTTGGTGCAAAAAGTGAGGCTGAGCCACAGACCCCAACCCCAACCCAGAGGGCCCCTTCCCTGATATCCTCCAAGAACAAACAGCATGGAGCCCCAGGGAAACCTGAGTAAATGCTACTGAAACTATCGCTAACACTAACAGGGAATGAGACTGAAGTTAGCAAGCTTGATTGAATACCTATAAGGAAAAAAAAA
>NW_006461523.1:0-232 GCF_000325575.1 Pteropus alecto | reverse complement strand
TCCCTGGGGGTTCCGGGGACCGTCACGGCCTCCTCTTCGCCTTGTCCTTATGTGGGGGCGGGACGGGTGGTGTGGAGGGGCATGTAGCCCCGCGTGTCCAGCCTTGCGGGGTGCCTCCTCTCCCACTGGATTTCCTCCCAGTGACACAGGTTACGGCAGGATGTGGTCATGATGAGCCCTGTCTTGTCTGTTCACACACGTGACAGGCAGCTCTCCTGTACGACGGGCTGGC
>NW_006461522.1:0-232 GCF_000325575.1 Pteropus alecto | reverse complement strand
ATTTTGTTTCCTTTGCCAGACACATAAATTAGTTGGCAATTTCTGTTAAATTATCTCTTAAACATCTTCCAAATCAGTCTTCTTTTTATACCTATGCTTACCGCCTTTAATTCAATCTTTTCCACCTGTGCTGCTGCACCATCTTCCTCTGTGACCCGCTGTCATTGCACCCTATCCTAAGGACCTGAAGATATTCATAAACTATAAAATTTAGTTTGTTTACAAATATTCT
>NW_006461521.1:0-232 GCF_000325575.1 Pteropus alecto | reverse complement strand
CCCGCACTGGGGCCAGGGGATGTAGGCCGGTGTTATGTCCTCAGGTCTGCCCCACACATCGCCCCCCTGGAACGAAGAGAGCAATCGGCTTCTCTCCCCAGCTGCGGGGGGCAGGGAGCTTGAAGCCACCCACGGAAATCTGGATCGTTCCTAAGAACCAATGTGGGGGAAGCAAACGTACTCTTTTTCTCTGTGGGCTATGAGAAAGTGTTCTTCTGATTAAACACCCTGA
>NW_006461520.1:0-232 GCF_000325575.1 Pteropus alecto | reverse complement strand
GTCTCATCTAGTGTAGTTTTCATGTTAGCCATGGTCGTTTCAATAACCAGAAGTTTGATAAAAGACTTTTTTGTATCTTTCACATCTGTACTTATGGTCAATCATCATCTATTTTTTTTGAACGTGTGAAATGCAGATATAGTAATCGTTTTCATCTTCTGTTTACTATTTTTTTTCATTTGTGTCATTTCAGGCTCGGTTTTGATTTGCTACTTTTTCTCATTTTCCTGCT
>NW_006461519.1:0-232 GCF_000325575.1 Pteropus alecto | reverse complement strand
TAGTGTTTCTCTCTCTTGCATGTTAGCGTCTGGAGATCAGGGGCGTTTTGTTCACATCCGATTCTTAGATCAGGACCTGGCACTTTCTGAGCGCTTAGGAAACATGTGTTCAGACTGTAAGTGGATGAATCGATGATTGCATCAATCCCCGGTTCAGAGGTGGTTTCTCCTGGATTATTTTTGTCAGCTATTTTTGTCATTCTTTTCTTTGTTTTCCGCTTTCTTCTTTCCT
>NW_006461518.1:0-232 GCF_000325575.1 Pteropus alecto | reverse complement strand
TGGCTGTGACATTCCGACTGGTCAAAGGTCTTTGCCTTCCCTGATCTAAATACCAGAGACAACAGTACGGTCGGCTAATCAGGCAGAGCTATCCTCACTGGCCCACTTCAAAACTGCGAGGTGACAAATGGACCAAGAGCCCACTGGACTGCGCTATCAGCAAGGCCCGGCCCTGCCCTGTCCACCCAGCCCCCTGTCCCCTTTTCTCTCCGTAGTTCAAGGCTGGCGTGGG
>NW_006461517.1:0-232 GCF_000325575.1 Pteropus alecto | reverse complement strand
TTCTGAAATTCCATGAAGCACGTGACCGATGAAAGACCACACTGGGCGGTGGTTCCTCTATGCAAAGGCCATTTGCCATCCTAAAGGTCTTCTCTGCGGTGTGTGACATCATGCATCCGAGATAGTGCCTATGATGGAGAGTTATTGAGCTGGAAGGTCCATAACAGGCGGACTAACAGGACAGGCTTCATGAAGCATCCCGAAAGAAGCTTCCAGAGGCTGGAGGCACATT
>NW_006461516.1:0-232 GCF_000325575.1 Pteropus alecto | reverse complement strand
GTTGTACGGATTTCTTTTGAATCTTAAGAAAGTGATGGGAGGTAGCCACGTAGAGGAGGGGGTGTACCCTCATGTGTGCCAGCAGCTGGGGACACGCAGCCAGCACGCCTTACAGGGGTGCCTAGGGGCTGCGTGTCTCACTCAGAGAGCCAGCATCTCCTCCCTGGCACCCCCACGGGGGTTCTGCCTGGGAAGTCACAAACGAAAGTGGCTCCGATAAAAAATGGCCTTC
>NW_006461515.1:0-232 GCF_000325575.1 Pteropus alecto | reverse complement strand
GCTGATAGAAGTCTCTGATCCTTTAGAGCATTCTGTCCTTTCCGCTATAGGGTGGCTACCTTCCTCATGAGAAGTTTTATGTTCTGCTCTTAGGTAGAAAAGGGGAGGTCCGAGTACCTTTCCTGTATCTGTTGTTTCTCAAATATCTTCAGCTCAAAAGAATTAACATATTGAAGTGGTATAATTTGGGATGGCACGTTCCAATCCCTTCAAAAAGCCTTTCTGTGGGACA
>NW_006461514.1:0-232 GCF_000325575.1 Pteropus alecto | reverse complement strand
TTTAAAGCCACTGTTTCTTGTTGATTTTCTGGCTGGCTGATCTGTGCGTTGATGTCAGGGGGGTGTTAAAGTCCCCTGCTATGAACGTCTTACTGTTGATCGCTCCTTTTATTTCTGTCAATATTTGCTTTATGAATTTAAATGCTCCTAGGTTGGATGCATAGATGTTTTAAGAGTTATCTCCTCTGGTTGGATTGATCCCTTTTATCATAATAAAATGCTCTTCTTTGTC
>NW_006461513.1:0-232 GCF_000325575.1 Pteropus alecto | reverse complement strand
GTGGGTGAGCCTTAACCACAGGTCTGTCTACACCCATGGAATCTAGGGGTCTTTTCCCTGTTTTATGAGTCCCAGGAGCAGGGAGAGCAGAGTCCCATTATATCAATGGAGTCATCAAGGCCCAGAGAGATTAAGAAGCCCTCTCACGAGAGCATAGTAAGATAGCAGCTCAGGCTTTTTCCCAGTTCTTCCCCCCTGACCCCCAGCTTTATTGTGGTATAATTGACAAATA
>NW_006461512.1:0-232 GCF_000325575.1 Pteropus alecto | reverse complement strand
ATGCAAGTGTGAGCCATCTAAACACTTCATTCCACTTTTACATTGTGTGTTCTCATTGTGTAACAGTCATCATCTAGGATGCTCTGGACCACACAGCCAATATAAGCATTATGTTAGATTTTTGCAATAGTCACATTTTTGCACCTCTCATCTGTAAGATCTTGCTATGTTTTTATTATAGCTTATGTTTAACCATCTGATTCCAGTTATATTCAATTACCTCCCATTACAC
>NW_006461511.1:0-232 GCF_000325575.1 Pteropus alecto | reverse complement strand
GTCGAAGGCCACCCACGTTGCCCGCCCCCCTTTCCTTGCCCCGAACGCACCCGTATTCTGAAATCGCCGAAAACAGTGTCCAGTTGGACAAATGTCTCGATGGCATAGGGTCCCCCGCATTAGAGCTCAGTGGTCTAATCATTGTGTAAGACAAAGAATAAAGCCTACGTAAATTCACACTCAGTTGGAAGTCTGTTGTGGATAAAATGAGGTCACAGCGAGATGACAGTCG
>NW_006461510.1:0-232 GCF_000325575.1 Pteropus alecto | reverse complement strand
GGGGCGGCGTGAGCCGCGTCGGAAAACCAGGCGAGGGGCAGGTCCTGGCCATCGGGTGGAGAAAGCCCGTCCGGGACGCGGCGACGGAGCCTGTGCCATGGTGACGAGGAGCCCGGAGGGACAGGACCGGGGCCTGGCCAATGGATTGGGCAGTGGGGAGGCCACCGGTGCCCGCGGCAAGCGCGGTTTGGGTGACACGGAGAAGGGATGGCCTGCTGGGAGCTGGCTGCAG
>NW_006461509.1:0-232 GCF_000325575.1 Pteropus alecto | reverse complement strand
TTTTTTTTTTTTTTTTTTTTTGCCACCCAAACAATAAAACTTTGGGAGAAAGAAGTTTGAAGGGGGACAAAGTAAACCATAAATCGCTTTCTCGTCATTCCTTTCTTCTTAGATAGTCCCTTGGAGTATCTATAAATACTAAATTATGAAGATTTGTAATGTCCTCAAGACTGTTTTAATCGGAGCCAGTACCAAGATGCTAAGTCCAAGTCTACTCCTTAAAATGGTTTCT
>NW_006461508.1:0-232 GCF_000325575.1 Pteropus alecto | reverse complement strand
AATACATCATATGTATATTGTATTGTGTTCCCCACTGAAAGTTTAATTTCCTTCCATCATCATATACTTACCTTCCCCATCCACCCTTCCCTTTTTTTTTTTCCCCCTTTTCCCATTGGTAATCACTAATCCTTATTCCATGCCCATGAGTCTCTGTTTGTTGTGTCTGTTTTATATTCCACATATGAGTGAAATCTTATGGTTCTCAACATTTTCTGTCTGACTTATTTTG
>NW_006461507.1:0-232 GCF_000325575.1 Pteropus alecto | reverse complement strand
CCATTTGTATGTTGAACCCCAAGTAGTCAGTAACACATTCTTTCCGTGGTTTCTGAAAACTTATGTTCACACAAAAACCTGCGCATAGATGTTTAAAGCAGCTTTATTTGTTCAATGGCTCATATTTTCTTCAGTTGCAAGTAATAAAAAATAAAATGGCAGGCGGCTTAAGCGAAGCCGAATTTGACACGTATGTGGGCATTCCGGAGGGTTCCCTGGAGGGAAGCTTGAT
>NW_006461506.1:0-232 GCF_000325575.1 Pteropus alecto | reverse complement strand
AGGCTGGCATGTCAGAGAACTTTGTCCCCCAAAACGAGATAACCTGAAGAGCAGCGGGTTCTCCCAGGAGCAGACCTTGAGACAAGAATTTGAGTGTGAATGGTTTATTGTGGACGGGGTCCCAGGAAACATTGATAGGGGAGTGGAAAATCAAAACAAGGACGGGAAGACAACCAATAAAAGGTCCATTATCAGACAAGTTACCACTTAGAGACACAGGAGGTTAATGCTG
>NW_006461505.1:0-232 GCF_000325575.1 Pteropus alecto | reverse complement strand
GACTTCTCAGGATCGGGCATTAGGCGCAGTTGGTATTCATGGCTTGGCGTGGCCCTTTTAATCTGCCTGGGACTTTGTTCACGTTCTCGCTCGTCTTTGCTTCTGTCTGTCATCCTTGCCTCTCGCCGAGTCTCGGGTGACTCCGACTCTCCCATTTCCCGTCTCTTCGCCCTCGTCTTTCTGCTCATCTCTTTGCCTTGGTCTCTGTGCGTGCGTCTCTCTTTCTCGGTCA
>NW_006461504.1:0-231 GCF_000325575.1 Pteropus alecto | reverse complement strand
TGACTAGACATTTATATAACTTACGAAGTGATCACACCAATAAATCTTGTGACCATCTGACACCATACATAGTTGTTCGAATATTATTGACCATATTCTTTATGTTATACTTTACATCCTCATAACTATTTTGTAACTACAAATTTCTACTTAATTCCTCCCCATATTTTATCCACCCCCCAACCACCCTCCAGTCTGCAACCCTCAAAATGTTCTCTGTATCTATGAGTT
>NW_006461503.1:0-232 GCF_000325575.1 Pteropus alecto | reverse complement strand
CTCCCTCCTCTCCCCTGTCCCATCCCTGCGGCCGCAACTGTCCAGAGCAGGACGCATTCATCACCGTCATGCCCTCCCTGCAGCTGTGGATTTGAGAAGTGCCCGTGACTGCCCAGAGCAGGACACATTCATCACCATCATGCCCGCCACAAACTGCATCCATACACATCAGGAACATGTATGTCTGGACGACGAGTGACCAAGACACGGCTCTGGGGCTCCTGCCTCGGCC
>NW_006461502.1:0-232 GCF_000325575.1 Pteropus alecto | reverse complement strand
GAAATTTCAAATCAGATAAGCCTGATCAAGAAGTTTAGTTGATGGATCTCTTTTCTCTCTGTCTCTTCATTCTGCTTTCCATGGCGTCAGCTTCCTCCACAGGCTGCACACGGCGGCCGCCCCACAGCTCCAGGCTTGGCCTGGCTAGAGCAAAGAAAATGTTCACTGCAATCCCAGGGCTCACATCTCTACCCACCGCCTTCGGAGGAAAAGAGTCCCCTGTGGAAGCTCA
>NW_006461501.1:0-232 GCF_000325575.1 Pteropus alecto | reverse complement strand
ATAGGAGGGTTGGGAAAAAGTTGAGCATTTTGCTTGATGGCGGGTAGATCAAGGGGAGCCCAAGAGAAAGGACATGTCATAATGATAAAGAGGGAAAGCTTAGCCTCTGGAGGGAGGGCCGAGAAGCCAGCCCAGACCAGGAAGGGTCACGTGGTGGAAGGTGGCCGGCAGGAAGACCAAGCTCCCCAACCCCAATTCACCCACACGGGCGTAAATGAGTAGAGCTCAAAAT
>NW_006461500.1:0-232 GCF_000325575.1 Pteropus alecto | reverse complement strand
TTTTCCAGATTAACAAAAATGGATAACTAAGGCTGGAAGCTGAAAATAAAGAGATTCCAAGTGCACATTTTCTAAAGAGAGACACTGACAAGTGGAGATGGACTTACATGGTATAATAAGAGACTGCACAAGTCCCTAGCCGTTGATGGTACCCTTTCCCTTAACCCCAGTACGTAACGGGAGAAAGCAGGAAGGCAAAGATTTTCAGGGAGTTTACATAAACGACTACAAG
>NW_006461499.1:0-232 GCF_000325575.1 Pteropus alecto | reverse complement strand
TGTTCAGAAGTGATTAATTCTCTCATACCTGTATTACGTCCAGTCCTTTTGTTATAGATACACAATAATTTAATTGTCGTAGATCTGATTTTTAATTGTCTCTTGCTTTCTTTCATCTTCTCCTTGCGACGGCCGGAGGGCGAGTGGAAACTTGACCGTGGAACTCGTCGTCTGTACGATGGAGGGTGATGACAGTCACCACTTCGTGGTATTGGTGTGACGTTCAGTGTCG
>NW_006461498.1:0-232 GCF_000325575.1 Pteropus alecto | reverse complement strand
TTCTCTGTCCCAAAGGAGAACAGTTGGTGGTGGTGTCAGACCACATGTGTTAGCATCTTCCCTGCCCTCCCTGTGCTTAAGATATGGGCTGTCAGTCTGTGAAACATTTCTATTCCATGGCATCACAATTGATCATTAGAAATTCAATTTTACTTTACGTTTGTCCAGTCCCTCAGGTGACGCATCACTTAGTCACTATAGTTAGCATACCCACTTGTCTATTTTCTCTCCA
>NW_006461497.1:0-232 GCF_000325575.1 Pteropus alecto | reverse complement strand
TGTAGGGATGGGTTGTAGAGACCCTGTGGGGTTAGGCTCCGGCCGTCACCTTCTGGGGAAGGGGGCTCTTGGGACGCGTGCGTATGAGAGGCACAGTGGATCAGCTCGGACTCGGCTCACGCTGGCCTGGGGCAGGGGTGTGGGTCGTGGTGGCCCAGATGCTACCAGCGGTGTTTCCTCCGTGGTGGACCCCTAAGGGGTCCATTCTAGAGGGCGATGGGACGATAGTTCT
>NW_006461496.1:0-232 GCF_000325575.1 Pteropus alecto | reverse complement strand
CCGCGGCCACCTGTGCCCGCGGCCACGCCGGCCGCCGGTGGGGTGGCAGGCACGAGCCATTCCTGGACACTTACGCTAAAGCTAAATAAAGGTAAGAACTCAACACTGGCCACATTCCAAGTGGTCAACGGCCACACGTGGCCAGTGGCTGCGGTACCGGACAGCCCAGCAAGTTCTGGTCTCCAGACGGCGCGTGCACACGTCCCAGGTGAGGCGAGGGGACCAGCAGGCA
>NW_006461495.1:0-232 GCF_000325575.1 Pteropus alecto | reverse complement strand
GGTCAGAGACAGCGGCTGTGTGCGGGGCTTGGAGGTGGGCGGTCTGGACTCGGAGCATAGAAGTGGGTTGTTTTCAGCTGGAGATGAGGACCGGGTATGGACGAGGCAGACTGCCTATGACGTCTCAGTTTACTGAGCATCCGTCATGCGCCGACACCGCTGTGAGAATGTCGTGTTGCAGGCTGTGTCCCTTTGCGTGGCGGGGGTGTCAGCATCACATCTAAAAGTTTAC
>NW_006461494.1:0-232 GCF_000325575.1 Pteropus alecto | reverse complement strand
CTGTTCTTTAGCACTGAGTTTCTGTTTGAGTACAAGGGTTGACTGTCCTGCCTGTATACTCAAACACATTTAAGGGGTGCCCCTCCTTCCCTGGGCACAGCTAGATATTGCCTTAAGGCTCTGATTTCTTCCTCGTAGCAGCACCACGCTACATGATGCACTCATTTACTTCTCTGAAAGATATCACTTTAATACTCTGTATCCAGAACAAACTTTACACATTAATCAACAT
>NW_006461493.1:0-232 GCF_000325575.1 Pteropus alecto | reverse complement strand
CATGCTTAGATCCGCACCTATCTATGAAGGATGCTGGGGAATAAATACATGCTATATGGTCTAAACACGCGCGCACACACGTGTGCACCACGCATGCACGCGCGCGGCCACTGGGCCAGCTGGCAGCGGCAGCAGAACCGCGACCCTGCGTTTCTCCAGCTTCCGGACAAAGTCTGAGCTCTCCTACAAAAGACACTGCGCCGCAGGGAAGAACACACTTCTCCCCACGGAA
>NW_006461492.1:0-232 GCF_000325575.1 Pteropus alecto | reverse complement strand
AAAGGCCAAACACTTCCAGATTCGATGAAAAACTTCCATCTCCCCAACCAAGAAGCTCCACAAGTTCCAAGTCGGATAAACTCAAAGAGACTCATACCTAGACACACTGCCTTCAAAATGTTGAAACACAGAGAAAAATCAGCAAGAGAGAAGCCACTTACCACGTGCAGGAGAAGCTCATCATATCAAAACCTGGAGTCTCCAGAGAAACCACGAGGACAGAAGACAATGG
>NW_006461491.1:0-232 GCF_000325575.1 Pteropus alecto | reverse complement strand
TTTTTTTTAAACCACATATTGTTTTTCCTTTTCCCTCTAAATTTTAATTTCTTGGATAATTTCTAGTCTTTTAAAAATTGTCAGTAATTTGTCTTTTTTTACTGAATAAAACTTTCTCATATATCTTTAACTTCTCCATAAAGCCTTAGATAATTAAAAATATTTTTCTTTTTTAGCTGTTCAAAAAGTTGGGAGGCCATTTGGCCTGAGTTTTGAAATCTTGTAAAGCTCT
>NW_006461490.1:0-232 GCF_000325575.1 Pteropus alecto | reverse complement strand
TGGCATCTTTCCGCAAAAAGTATGAGCTCGGGCCCTCAGTGGCTGGCATATGTTACCAGGCAGAATGGGATGATATGTGCCCAAACTCTATGAACAGCTGTCTGGAAAGTAGGGGAAAGTCAGGAGACAGAAACCATCCTGGAAACCCCAGGCAGAGTTCTCAAGTTCAGTGGTATATGTAGATTTCTCCTCCTCTGTTCCCATTCTCATAGATGAGACCTGAGCAGATAGT
>NW_006461489.1:0-232 GCF_000325575.1 Pteropus alecto | reverse complement strand
CATACAGTAGCTTCTGCCATTTTTATAACAGGACCATGTGAAGAGTGACAATACTTGTAAAATAAACTAGGGGTGAAGTGTGAGGCTCCAGGGCAAGGTGGATGAGGGAGCAGTTGGGTACCACAGGGCCATCAGCCCGAGGACTGAGGGAGATCAATTCTCAGCCTGCCAGGCCAGCAGGGACAAGTGATGGCTCAAGGATAAGAAAATACTTTTCCACCGATGGCCCAGC
>NW_006461488.1:0-232 GCF_000325575.1 Pteropus alecto | reverse complement strand
TAGGATGTTGGTAATGTGAGTATGTCCTTAGACTACTCGGTTCAAAATTAGACTGTGTAAAACTTGGTAGTATGGCCCAGAGGGAATCACCACAGGTTCATGTGACCACCTGTTGGAAACTTGTGCTCATCAAGAGACCGGACTGTATGAAACACAGGTAGATCATGTGACAGATGGTGATGAAAATGTGCTCCCTTTTAATAACGAGTGCATATCACTTGAGAAAATTCAC
>NW_006461487.1:0-232 GCF_000325575.1 Pteropus alecto | reverse complement strand
GCAGTGGGCTGCACGTGCGTCCAGCTCCCCGCAGACGCGCCTGGAGGGTGGACAGCGCTTCCACCCGTCTCTGTAACCCGGGCACGGAAGTCTGGTCCATCAAACTTATCTTTTCAACAGCTCTCTTAAGGGCTGACCGATAGACGGCAAACCGTATTCAAGTGAAGGTACAGCTGTGACCGTGAGCTTCGACGTACGCTCACACCTGTGAATCTGGAGCACCATAGAGACA
>NW_006461486.1:0-231 GCF_000325575.1 Pteropus alecto | reverse complement strand
CTCTTCTATATCTGTGTGTCCTTTTCTGTCTCTTACGAGGGTACTCTCATTGGATTTTGGGTCTACCCTACTTCAGCATGATCTCATCTCCATCCTTATTTACATCTGCAAAGATCCTATTTCCTCATAAAGTCACATTCTCAGGTTCCAAGTAGACAAATTTTGGGGGAACACCACTATAGGAAGACAAGACCAGCCAGGCAATTATGTCACATCTGCTCATGATGTCAC
>NW_006461485.1:0-232 GCF_000325575.1 Pteropus alecto | reverse complement strand
CCATCATCAATCACCAAGAGCTCTCAGGCCAGGGTAGGTTTCATCCAGTTGGGAGAACAATCACACATGTCCAGTGGAGTACCAGGCAGTTCATTTTACGGGAAAGATGCATTTTGAAAACCTGCACATTTTAAAGCTCACATACATTCAAACCAATCCTGATGAAGTATGGTAGTGGTCTTTGTTTACTAGCTGAAGTTATAGGTCAACCACGTGGCACTAGCATACACAG
>NW_006461484.1:0-231 GCF_000325575.1 Pteropus alecto | reverse complement strand
GCTTCTTAAGAGGAATTTCAGTCACCCTTCATCTCACTCAGCCACACTCTCTACTGGTTATCACAGCTAGAAGTTGTGGGGACTTCTCTTTCTGCCACTGTGCAGCAGAACCCTGGGCTGGGGAGCCTGGTATGGGGCTGGTTTCCCTTGCTTCTCCGAGGAAGGAGGGAGCGGCTCTGCAGCCGAGATGTCCTTCCTGGTTTTTAACCGCCACATGCAGGTGTGGGACCA
>NW_006461483.1:0-231 GCF_000325575.1 Pteropus alecto | reverse complement strand
AGATCACCCACTCGAATTCGCCCAATTCTACCTCATCTTCCCATGCTTTCTGCCTTATTCTGAGCCACTCACCAAAAAGGACACACAAATGCAAAGGTCTATGATATACAAGCGGGGGTCATTAAAGAACTAGATGAACGGATCAAATAGCCAAGTATTCCTGCCTCTGAATTCCTTCATAGCTTGTTCCTTTATGCGGAAATTCGGTTTTACTTCCATATGGAACAGATT
>NW_006461482.1:0-231 GCF_000325575.1 Pteropus alecto | reverse complement strand
ATACACACACACACACACACACGCACCCCCTAAGACGGCACCCCATTCCACCTCTGTTCAGACCCTCCCCATGGCCCGTCGAGGCCGTCAGGAAAGCGGATGCTTCGTTTGTTTACTGCGCCATTTCCTCCTCCCCCACTGTGCGTGGCCAAGGCCTCCGCGGAGGACCCTGCGGCCCGAGTCCCCGATCGCCACTCCCCACGTGGTTCCTCTGGAGGGCTTATGCGGCCG
>NW_006461481.1:0-231 GCF_000325575.1 Pteropus alecto | reverse complement strand
AGCAGCTCGTTGGGCTATGCTGATCGTCCTGTGCTAACATCCACACGAAAGCTTGTACCCGACTGTTCACAGCAGCAGCATCACCGCAGCCGAAGAGTGAACACAACCCAAGCGTCCGTCGACCGATGAACGGGTGGGCCCCACGGGCTGGGTCTGTCCGTGCGGTCAGTAGCATCACCTGGCGACGAGGAGGAACGAAGAGCTGATGTGCGCCACGGCATGGATGCGCCG
>NW_006461480.1:0-231 GCF_000325575.1 Pteropus alecto | reverse complement strand
TCCCGGCTCACGCAGACTGGGGCGCCAAGCCCGAGTCTGACAGGGGTCTGCCTGTTGCCCCTCCCCGCCCCCAGCCCTGCCCTGCCGGGCCTGTGCTGCCCCCAAACACAGCGAGCGCCTCTCAGGCTTCCAGGGCTGGCCCCTCACTTCCCCTGCCTGGACTACTGCTTGTCCCCCATTACCTGCATGGCTCACTCCCTCACCTCTTGTAAGCCTTCGCTGAAATGTCAC
>NW_006461479.1:0-231 GCF_000325575.1 Pteropus alecto | reverse complement strand
CTCCAGCCAGCTGGGCAAAGAGCCTCCAGAACTGCCAGAGCCCCTCATTCTCATTGGCCTCGATGTTGAAGTAATGGGTGCATGGGGGCGGGGGCCCTAGGTTGTACTGTGCAGCTGCCTTGCTGACGGTGCTAATGACTCACCCAGGATGCACAAGGCAGTTCCGCCACCACCGCTGCCACGGCCACCATCTCTGCCTCCAGCCCTGGGAGAGTGCCCCTGAGTACATTC
>NW_006461478.1:0-231 GCF_000325575.1 Pteropus alecto | reverse complement strand
TTTCAGATTCAACAGAGATTAGTTTTTTACATTTTGTTTTAAAATTTTAAGCAAATAAATAAGTGAGTACAATAGACTGGTTGGTATGGAAAAATATTGCTTAAATAGAATCGGTCCAAATATTTAAAGCTATTAAGATCATCACAAAATATTATGTTTGTCAAAATACGGGCAGAATATTTTTACTCTGCCTCTTTAAAATATTTGTAATCGATTAAACAAGTGAGGCTA
>NW_006461477.1:0-231 GCF_000325575.1 Pteropus alecto | reverse complement strand
GAAGAGGGAAGTCCAGCAATTCACAGGACATTCTCTGAGTCACTGCTGGTGGGCACAGGCCCAGAGCCCAGTCATTCCAGACCGGCTGCCAGCTCAGGGCCTCGCCGGCTCCCTCCTCTCAGAGTCTCCACGCCTCTTCACACCCCTGCTCCTCACCCAGCTCCCGGCGCCTCACCCAGCTCCCTGCGCACACCATGGCTGTCAGGTCCTCAACCCTGCCTGGCGTCCCCA
>NW_006461476.1:0-231 GCF_000325575.1 Pteropus alecto | reverse complement strand
CTCATTGTACTAGTTTGCTAAAATGTACACAGACAAGAGGTTTCAGCTCACAAGAGCCGTCCTCTATCTTTTCCACTATAGTCTAGACTCCAATTATTCCTGTTTTTGTAAGAAAAAAATCAAAATTGTATTTCAACGTGTCCACATCAGTGGAGAGGTGGCATAGAAGGAAAAATTTTCCTTCCAAAGAAGAAATGACTTAACTGAAGTTTTCAACAAATTTCAACTCAT
>NW_006461475.1:0-231 GCF_000325575.1 Pteropus alecto | reverse complement strand
CATGAGGCTTTGGTCTGAAAGGTGGAGTTTCACACAGCGTGTCCGGGGCTCGTGAACGTCCTGTCTGTCGAGGCCCACGGCTCCGGGCCGAGGACCATCGGCCTCGGCCGGGCCTCTCCAGCTGCTCCAGGTAGAGTCTCAGGCGGGATGTTGTTTGCAAACTCAGTCATTCTACGCCCCTGACAAAAGGGACTATCAGCGCCTGCTACCCGGAGGGCGTCGATTCCTGCT
>NW_006461474.1:0-231 GCF_000325575.1 Pteropus alecto | reverse complement strand
TAAAAGAATGGCCAATGCAGCAGGAGCCCAAACAGAGTGGCAGCTGAATTCTGCGGAGGAGGGCCACAGCCTGCAGGCAAGGTGCGTGTGCTGAGGCGTTAGTTTAACTAGGGCTCACCCCAGACTCACCTCTGGTGGGTTTCAGGGTCTTACCTGTAGAGCTGGGCTGACCCTGCCAAATATGGGAACTGGACAGATTTCACCCTCTGCCTGACACTTTTCAAACAGATT
>NW_006461473.1:0-231 GCF_000325575.1 Pteropus alecto | reverse complement strand
ATCATTGTTTTTGTTTCTTTCTTCTATTAATATGGCCCATTACATTGATTGTTTTTGTACATTGAACCAATCTTGCAATCCTGGGAAGTCCCACTTGTCATGGTGTATAATTATTTTTATATGCTGCTGGATTTGGCTTGCCAGTACTTTTTTCTTTTTCTTAAGAGTTTTGCATCTATATTTATAAGGGACATCAATCTGTAGCTTTCATTTCTTGTGCGTGATGCCTTT
>NW_006461472.1:0-231 GCF_000325575.1 Pteropus alecto | reverse complement strand
GTGATGGTGTTAGGAGGTGGGGTCTCTAGGAGGTGGAGGGTGGAGCCCTCACGAGTCGGACTAGTGCCCTTGTAAAGGGACCTTCGTGAGCTTCCTCACCCCTTCCTCCCTGTGAGGTCACAGGGAGAAGACACTGTCTACGAACCAGAAAATGAGGCCTCACCAGACACCGCATCTGCCAGGGCCTCGATCTCACGCTTCCAGCCTCCAGAACTATGGGAAATAAATGCG
>NW_006461471.1:0-231 GCF_000325575.1 Pteropus alecto | reverse complement strand
CCTCACAGCTGGCGTGGTGGCTGGACTTCTGAGGCAGGTGATTGCTCCCAGACAGGGATGAGTAGAGGCAACTATGTCCCTTTGTTCAGCCAGCCTCCTTTTCTGCCTGAGAACCTCAGCAGCCCCCCTCACTAGGCATCAGTGCCTCCAGCTGCCCCGGGCCCTCTCCTTAAGGAAGAAACAACCTAATCTATGGTCACTCTCTCCCCAGACACCTTCACTGACTCCCCA
>NW_006461470.1:0-231 GCF_000325575.1 Pteropus alecto | reverse complement strand
GTCTGGTGCTGTTGGGGGGACACAGCCCGGTCCTGCGCTGTTGGGGGACACAGTCCGGCGCTGTGGGGGACACGGCCCGGCCCACACAGCGGCACTGACCCCCTTCGTCCGGTGCCGGCCACCGCCCCGTGCACCGTGTGGCCGCAGACGGTCCGCAAAGGTGACAGGATTCACGCAGAACTGGGCACGCGGGTGACTCCGGTGCGCGCAGTACCGGGTCTGCGGACCGGC
>NW_006461469.1:0-231 GCF_000325575.1 Pteropus alecto | reverse complement strand
CAAGATGGTTCCCTGGACTTATCCCAAATCTTGCTGCTCAAAATACGATTCGTGGACTAGCACTTTGTTAGAAACACAGAATCATAGTCCCCATTCAGACCTCCCGATTGAGAATCTCCATTTTACAAGAACAGTCATGCACGAGCACATCAAGTTTGAAACGCATCCTCCCTCAAGCTCCATGCACAATGGACAACTCGTTGAACCTATGTTGCCTTTCAGTCCCTCTAT
>NW_006461468.1:0-231 GCF_000325575.1 Pteropus alecto | reverse complement strand
CTAACCTAAACCTAACCCTAACCCTAATCCTAACCTGAAACCTAACCTAACATAACTCTAACTCTAAAACTTAACCCTAACAATATCACTGATTCTAAATTTAGAACTAAATCTAATTGAAACCCTAATTCTATCCCTATCCCTAATACTAACCCTAACCCCAACCACAAACCTAAAACTAACCCTAATCCTAACACTAACCCTAATCGTAACCCTGACCGTATCCTAACC
>NW_006461467.1:0-231 GCF_000325575.1 Pteropus alecto | reverse complement strand
GACCGGCCATTCCTCCCTGCTCACCGAACCCTGATGTTGTCTGGGAGATCACCCGATACCCACTGAAAGACCTTCAAATTAGAAGCTCCGGGTGGGAAGTAGGGCGCGGATTTTTTTTAAGTTCTCCGCATGATTCCAATGTGTACCTGGGGCTGAGAATCAGTGCTCCAATCCAGTCTGGCAATGCCACCGCCGGACAATTACAGGTCATAGAGAGGGCACACATAGCCA
>NW_006461466.1:0-231 GCF_000325575.1 Pteropus alecto | reverse complement strand
GATCATCAGGCGTTAGATTCTCATAGGAGCACCGGGCTCTGGTGCCAAGAAGTTTGGGGACCGCTGCTCTAGCTCCCTGCTCTGGGAGGACTCCCTCCCTCCGGGTGGGCTCAGAGCACTTACTGCCTCCTCCCTGGGCAGTGGGCCCATGGGCACAGGCCTCTGTGAGGCATTGACATCTTCCGGGGCAGGCCCTGGTACCCAGTAGGTGCTTAATAAATATTGCTTAAA
>NW_006461465.1:0-231 GCF_000325575.1 Pteropus alecto | reverse complement strand
ATGTTCAATTATATATGAATTGCAGTTACTCTGTGAAGAGGACGAGCTATTTAAAATGTCTTATACTACCATAAAATTAGTATTTTTGTCTTTGAAAACTTAAATGTGAACTGGTAGTTAAATAAATAAGATTAATAATATTCTCATGTATTAATTCTGTGTATTAACTGAGGAGTTTACAATGTCTGAACCTCATATAGGTCATCTCCAAAACTGGAATGCAAATATTTG
>NW_006461464.1:0-231 GCF_000325575.1 Pteropus alecto | reverse complement strand
GCAATTCCACTTCTGAGTATTTATCCAAAGAAAACAAGAACACTAACTCAAAAAGGTATTTGCACCCCTATGTTCATTGCAGCAGTACTAGTCATAGCCAAGACATTAAAGCAAACTAGATGTCTGTCAACAGATGAATAGATAAAGATGTGGTGTGTATGTATATATATATAAGCACATATGTGTATATATGTGTATATATGTATATGTATGTGTATATACACATACATA
>NW_006461463.1:0-231 GCF_000325575.1 Pteropus alecto | reverse complement strand
ATTCTTTTGCATGTGGCTTGCCAATTTTCCCAGCACCATTTATTGAAGAAAATCTCTCTTTTTAAAAAAAATATTTTATATTAGTTTCAGGTGTATAGCACAGGGATGAAATATTTATATAATTTATGAAGTGGTCTCCCCGATTGGTCTAGTACCCACATGGTGCTATACGCAGTTATCACATTATTATGGACTATATTCCCTATGCTGGACTTTACATCCCCATGACTA
>NW_006461462.1:0-231 GCF_000325575.1 Pteropus alecto | reverse complement strand
GCCCTTGGGCCCTTTCCTGGCCCCGGCAGGGCTCTCCCTGTGGAGCTGGAGTACCCCGCCATCAGGCGTCACCCCGAACTAGAGCTGTGGGGATCAGCCCTGCCCCACCTGTTGGCTCTGGTGAGGCCCCACCAGTCCCCCTCGTCTCTTCAAGTGCTGGTCTCTGTCACAGACGCGGGACGGACAGCTCCTCCTTGGGGACGCTTTCTGTCCATCTTCAAGGCTGGACTG
>NW_006461461.1:0-231 GCF_000325575.1 Pteropus alecto | reverse complement strand
GGTGCAGGCCCATACTTGGTCCTTAGAGTTCTTTACTTCGGCTTTTTTTTGTCTATAAAATTAAAAAAAAGAACTCAACTTGCTTAACAGTAGCTTTCAGAATTGTACACCACTTTGCTATGACTTTTTAAGTATACATTCACATCAGTTCGCAAACTTAGATATGACAAAATCTATCTTTAGTACTCTATTACCAAATTCATTTTAGTTCAAAAGGCCCCGAGGGCAGGA
>NW_006461460.1:0-231 GCF_000325575.1 Pteropus alecto | reverse complement strand
CAACCTGCTGCCTACCCCACTTCTAGCTAAAAATCTCGGCTCGTCGTTCATCTCTTCATCTCTAATAGAAAGGCGAAACGACCTGCGGATTCTACTGAAGGCTGTAGGTATAACTGCAGTGCCAGGAAACCCTATGATTAGATTTTGCAGATTTCAAGATCTTGTAGATTTTAGCTATAAGAAGTGGAGTTGATCGATTTTAGGCATAATCCGTGTCTTTCCCACGGGCTC
>NW_006461459.1:0-231 GCF_000325575.1 Pteropus alecto | reverse complement strand
TGTCCAGCAGAGTCTCAGCCCATCACAATATTTTCTCCTGCTGGTTCTGGAACTAGCCTTGCTGGCTTAGCGGGGCTTGTTTTATTATCTGTGCGCTTTATTCCAAAGCATACAAACAAGCCCGAAGAAAAAAAAAATTGTAATTGGTTTTGCTTGGAATAGCTGGAAATGCCAGGGAAATGGGCTCCGCCATCCAAAGTGTTCAAAGTTTGCTGCGCTGGAGACCAGAGC
>NW_006461458.1:0-231 GCF_000325575.1 Pteropus alecto | reverse complement strand
AATAAAGCAATTAATTCATTCGCCCCACGAATGTTTATGACGTGCCCACTCTGTGCTGTGTTTGCAGGAGGGGAGATCTGCGTGCGGTGGTGGCAGCTCCGAGCCCGTGGCTCCCCCTTCTCCAGACTCCCCATGTGTCCTGAGAGCTAATGATGTGGCTCTCCGGCCCCTCTGTCACTCTTCTTCAGCTCATCCAAGTTGTCAAAATAATTCTTTTAACATCAATTCGTT
>NW_006461457.1:0-231 GCF_000325575.1 Pteropus alecto | reverse complement strand
AAGGAACTCAGGTTGGAGACTTGTACAAAAAAAAAAATGCTGTGAACAAAGAAAGAGCTCAGGGTAGGAAGTGGGACCCCAGGACCTGGTTCTGGCATGTGAGTCTCATTCTAGACTGAACTGTAAGCAGCATGAGGGTAAGGGGGTTGTCTGTTCACAGATTTGCATCTCCAGTGTCTGAAACAATGCTTAACACATAGTAAAGGCTGGATAATAGATGGATGAAGGACA
>NW_006461456.1:0-231 GCF_000325575.1 Pteropus alecto | reverse complement strand
TGATTGCCCTACTGATTGATTAGGATTCTGGAAGGCGAGAATGTTTTGAGAGTTTATTTTCTTAAACTTCTGCATTTTGCTTATGGAGGGGCGGGGGGCGGCGGAGGGGGAGTGGAACAGGAAACCAGAGAGATGAAAACTTTCTCAATGCGCTCAGGTTTATCACACTGTCTTGCAATTGTCCAGTGATCGTCTGTCTCCCATAGGAAAGTACAGAAGCCACATGAAGAC
>NW_006461455.1:0-231 GCF_000325575.1 Pteropus alecto | reverse complement strand
ATGAGTCCCGCGTCATGTCGAAGATAAGCCGAGCCACTCGGGTCGTCAGGAAGCCCGAGGCCGGTGGCGTGATCCGGACCATCGTGCGGGCGGGCCAGGCCATGTCCGGGCCCCCACTAGGCCCCATCCTGGGTCAGGTACAGCCGCGGCCGGAGCCTGGTGTGGGAGGCGCGGGAGAGTGGGAGCTAGTACCCCGGTGGAGGGTGCGGGCTCTGGAGCCAGGGAGGCCTC
>NW_006461454.1:0-231 GCF_000325575.1 Pteropus alecto | reverse complement strand
ACACACGCAGGATCGGGAGGAAAGGGAGATAATGCAACTCAATGCTGCATTCTGATTTTTATTTTAATTTCACTTTGGGGAAATGATTTTTCTGTCTTCGTTTCCCATCTCTGAAATCACATAATACTAATCTCTCACTCAAAGGTAAATATGTAATAAAATGTGAACAATGAATTGAAGACATTGTGTTTACTATTATTAATTACTTCATTGTGCTACTATGTTGATTTC
>NW_006461453.1:0-231 GCF_000325575.1 Pteropus alecto | reverse complement strand
ATATTTACCATGTGAACTTTATAGAATAGCCTTGTATGTTACAGAGCAAAAACAAAACAAAACAAAACGAACAAAAAACACCCATGTGCAAGAAAAATCTTACAAGCATTGAGCAAAAAAAACCTTGACATAAAAAAAAGTGGGTTGTATAATTACATTGATAGACAATTAAAAATAGGCACAACTAAATAAAGGTTAGGCATGAGTAATTATATGATAAAACTATAAAGA
>NW_006461452.1:0-231 GCF_000325575.1 Pteropus alecto | reverse complement strand
AAGTCGTTACATATTTTGTTTGTGAATTCGCACGCGCCCGCTCTGTCATGGAGGTGTGCATAACGGAATGCTGGCTGTGTGCCCCCCACCCCGGGGGGCTGGTGATGAGTGAAGGTCAGTGATGAGTAGCTCAAAGGGACCTCGGGGAGACAGCCATGGGTGTGACACGTGAAGCTGATCCCAAATCGTAACAGACGAGGTATGCTGGACTCTAGCTTCTGGTTAAAACGA
>NW_006461451.1:0-231 GCF_000325575.1 Pteropus alecto | reverse complement strand
TTTACATCACACAGCAGGCACTAAAAGCTGCTTAGAGGGCTCCTGATACCTTTTCCTACATCTAGAGAGGGAGTCTGGGTGGTTGGACAGTTGGATCCCCAGGTTCTCTTCCTGTGGAGTCACCACAGCCTGGACGGATCCCCAGGTGGTCAGCTTCATCCCCACCTTACTCCTGCCACCTCCTGCAGGGACATCAGTGATCCCACTGTCATTAGGTCATGGTTTTCACTC
>NW_006461450.1:0-231 GCF_000325575.1 Pteropus alecto | reverse complement strand
GGAATGTAAATTGGTCCAACTACTATGGAAAACAATATGGAGTTTACACAAAAAATTAAAAATAGATCTATCCTACCACCCAGCAATTCCACTTCTGGGTATTTACTGAAAGAAAATGAAAACAGGATTCTGAAAAGATATATGAACTCCCATGTTGATCACAGCATTGTCCACAATAGCCAAGATATGAAAATAACCCAATGACCAGCAATGGATGAATGGATAAAAAAG
>NW_006461449.1:0-231 GCF_000325575.1 Pteropus alecto | reverse complement strand
TACAGATGACATGAAGAGAGGATAAGTGATTCATAGTAGAGAATCAGTTATCGAAAAAAAAAAGTTATCAAGTCAACTTTCTTTGCAAACGGATGTTTAAGTCAGAATCAAGGCCAAGGAACACCCATTTGTGTTACATTATTGGGAGCACATGATCTTTGGCAGCATAAGCAGGTTGATAACGTTGGAAAGCAGCTTACCCTTCTCCCATCACAAGCTCTGGGAGATCCC
>NW_006461448.1:0-231 GCF_000325575.1 Pteropus alecto | reverse complement strand
AGCCACCGTGTGGTGTGTGTCCACATCAACCTGACCAAGAACTTGAAACTAAAAATGTCAATATGTTCATGAATGGAGCTAGCAATGCTTCTATAAGCAATCATGGATAATAAAAGGAAACACATTCAGAATTAATCATCTTAAGAAGAGTACCAGATTTTATAAGAAATCAGAACGGATACTGGAAGAAGAACATAGGCGTTTAAACACCTAGTGGCAGAGCATCTACTA
>NW_006461447.1:0-231 GCF_000325575.1 Pteropus alecto | reverse complement strand
CTCCCTCCTCCGAAATCGCCCAGCGGGGACGCTCCACAGACTCACTGTCCCCATGGGGGATGCTCCAGAGACACACTGTCCCCATGGGGGACGCTCCACAGACTCACTGTCCCCATGGCGGACGCTCCACAGACACCCTGTCCCCATCTGTAACGCCTCTGGTTCTTAACTTCAGGTCAAGTCCTTCGAGGAAGCGAAGGGCACGGAGTTTCCGGAAGAGCAGCCAGGTGC
>NW_006461446.1:0-231 GCF_000325575.1 Pteropus alecto | reverse complement strand
CCAGACGAAATCCCCGAGCAAGTCCCGTTTCCCCGACTCCTCAGCGGTGAAACACGTCTGCCTTCAAATACCTGCTTGTGAAGGCGAAACGCCTGGCCCGTGACACGTGATCAGCAACGGCAGTAATGATGCCATCACTACCATCGTTAACGTCAGGGAGACCCCACAAGACCACGACGTTGAACAGAAAAAAAAATGAAGAAAATAGGAAAGTACTCACCAGATAGCATA
>NW_006461445.1:0-231 GCF_000325575.1 Pteropus alecto | reverse complement strand
GGGTGCAGGTTTACCTGCCTGCCACAAAATACACTAAGGATTTGTTCAGGAGACAAATTTACGAGAACCGTGAAAACACAACCAACAGGGGTGGGTCTGTGCAGGCTCCCAAGGACTTTCCTTCCATCGTGTCGATGCTCACAGCAATTCCCGTGTGTTAGCCACGGTCATCCAGGATCAAGGGCATTTGCGGCCGTGTCCAAGGTCAAGCTGTGAGCAAACACCAGGCAT
>NW_006461444.1:0-231 GCF_000325575.1 Pteropus alecto | reverse complement strand
CCCCAGGAAGTCTATGAAGCATCCCTCTCAGGACCCAGCCTCTAGGAGTACCATCCTGCTGCACAACAACCTGAGCAGTGACTACTTTTTCCTACTCCCTTGTCCAACTGGCTCCTCCGTGGAACCTTTGGTTGAAAAGTGAACAAAGGTCTTCACTGAGGGAGCTGCTTCTTTCTTTCCTTTTCTCATGTAAAAGAGCCTCTAGGAGCCAGAAAGGCCCCTTATGGCTCT
>NW_006461443.1:0-231 GCF_000325575.1 Pteropus alecto | reverse complement strand
AACAACGTTAAAGCTTGGCTCCTCACGAGTTGCCACGCCACAGGTCATGGGTTTTAATTCCCGACCAGCTAGAACAGCGCCCACGTCGGCGTGGGGATGTGTGTCCTAACCCGCGTTGGTTTGTGTCAGACAGGTGACCGAGCGCCAAGCACGCTGCGGGAGGTGGAAAATGGAATGGCCTTTTAAAAAAATCTCGGAAACTCTCCTTTTCTCTCAATTATCAGTTTTGAA
>NW_006461442.1:0-231 GCF_000325575.1 Pteropus alecto | reverse complement strand
CCGGCGGCCGCTGCCACGGGGATCCCGCGTGTGCTAAAGGTGATTAGAGGCTGGCGGCACGCTGCCTCCACCCGCACGTTAGGCCAGCGTGCCCGGGAGGCCCGGAAACAAACCGCTCTCTGGCGACCGGATCAGGCCCAGAAACCAGATTAGGCCACCGGATTAGGCCACAGCGTGCCTGGGAGGCCCAGAAACCGCTCTCTGGCGACCGGATTAGGTTCTGGAAGCTTG
>NW_006461441.1:0-231 GCF_000325575.1 Pteropus alecto | reverse complement strand
CTTTTTACTGTCTCCATAGTTTTACCTTTTCCAGACTGTCATATAGTTGGAATCATGCAGTATGAGCCTTTTGAGATTGGCTTGTTTCACTTGGTAATATGCATTTAAGGTCACTCCAAGTCTTTTCCTGTATTGATGGCTCATTTTCTTTTTTAGCACTAAATAATATTTCATTGTTTGGATATAGTATAGTTTATTTACCCATTCATCTACTGAAAGACATCTTGGTTG
>NW_006461440.1:0-231 GCF_000325575.1 Pteropus alecto | reverse complement strand
CAGCTGCTCAAGGGGTGCCAGGGACACAGGGGGAGGAGCTGAGCTGTTAAGCTTCAGGGCGAGGGCTGTAGGAGCAACTTGCACTCACATAGAGATGCGGGCAGAAGCCATTGTTCCTTTGTTGAGTCCTCTCCCACTCCCTGCCTGCAGACACAGGCACCATCAACCTGGGTAACACTGTTGGTCTACTCAAGGGATTCCCTGAGACTCTGCCTCTCCCAACTTGTAGGC
>NW_006461439.1:0-231 GCF_000325575.1 Pteropus alecto | reverse complement strand
GTAAAGTACACAAGGACAAACACGGAGGTGTGCTACGAAGGCCACCAGAGTATGAAGCAAGGTCGTCCAGGTGGCTTAGCCGAGGAGGATGTGTCAGCAAGATGGCGTTGCCTGTGTCAGGGGCACATGGGTGTGTGTGACACAGCCTGGCATTGGGGGGAAGTGTGAATGGTTCATTGGAGTCAGAATATAGGACTTAGTCTATGGCCACGCCACCCTGAACAAGCCCGA
>NW_006461438.1:0-231 GCF_000325575.1 Pteropus alecto | reverse complement strand
AGGGCGGGGAAGTTCACCCGCCCGTCCCTTGCGCGCGGAGTGACTGTCACATAAACGTGGCTGCCACGTTCCGTCTTCTTAGTCCATGCCCCCAGGCCTTTGAGGCCATCTGCAAACTCCTCTGTCCATTCCATCTCTCTCTTCCAAAAGGCTGCCCTAATGTCCAACTGCCCCTTCCATATTCACCCTCCACGGCGTTATTCCTGTGGTCCTCTGTCCCGCGGTGCCTCC
>NW_006461437.1:0-231 GCF_000325575.1 Pteropus alecto | reverse complement strand
TGAATTACAGTTCTAAAACCAAATCAAAACTATGATAATTTTAGAAGTTTAAAACTTTGCTTTTGAAAATACTTTCATCTCAGTCCCGTGGCACCGACGCTGAGTGCTGTGTCGCTTGTGAGCCGCAAGCTTTTCTCTCCTAGGTCAGGCACGAGAGCGTTCGAGAGGTCACGTTCGACATTGCATGTACGATGCTGCTTTGTTCTGCAATGATGTGTGTCCCCGGGGAAT
>NW_006461436.1:0-231 GCF_000325575.1 Pteropus alecto | reverse complement strand
CCATGCCTTGGCCTCCTCACAGAGACCCATGTGACCCTGCTGATCAGAAGAGACCCCACGTCCTGGGGGTGAGCCCTGGCATCTGTCCACCTGCTCTCCATGGCAACCCAGCCTGATACCTGTTTGTAAGTTGAAAAGCTTCAGGGCTTTTCAACCATCTCTCACATTAATTCATGCAGATCGACTGTTCACTAGTCAGTAATCCCACTGTTATGTGAGGCGGTGAGGCAC
>NW_006461435.1:0-231 GCF_000325575.1 Pteropus alecto | reverse complement strand
TAAGAGAATAGATCTTAAATGTTCTTAAATGTGAGGTGATGGATGTATTAACTAACTTCATTGTCACCATTTTGCAGTATATATATGTATCAAATTAGCATATTGTACATATAATATAGTAAAATTACACAATGTTTTGTGTCTATTGTATCGCAATGAAACAGGGAAAACATAAAAATATTATATATTATGAATTAAAAAAGAAAGTTCTATGAACTAGAAACATGCTAC
>NW_006461434.1:0-231 GCF_000325575.1 Pteropus alecto | reverse complement strand
AGGTCACTAGGGTGAACCTAATCGGATATGACTGACGTCATAAAAAGGGGACATTCGGGCAAAGACGCGTGCACAGAGGAAGAACACCATGTGGACATGAAGGCAGAGATTGGGGCGATACTTCTGCAAGCCAAGGAACCGAAGCTTGCCAGGGAGCCCCCAGAAGCTGGCAGCGGGTGGGGAAGCATGGAACAGATTCTCCCTCACGGCCTCAGAGGGAACCAGCCTGGC
>NW_006461433.1:0-231 GCF_000325575.1 Pteropus alecto | reverse complement strand
TTTAAAACTCTTCTTTGATAGAACAATTCATTGTATTACCAGTGCCAAATTTGCGAAGTAAAATTGTAAACGTATGTTTACAAAATGTATTTTAATTACATTTAGTATCAGTATAAGTTTTATATTGTGAATACACTCCAGAATTATTAATCTTCAAGAGAAAATTACATTACTGTGTATGACTTTAATAGTTTGCAAGACCTCCGTAACTTCCTAGTGAAACAAATTTCA
>NW_006461432.1:0-231 GCF_000325575.1 Pteropus alecto | reverse complement strand
AGGATCCAAATAACCATTGGCCTTCCCAGCAACTGAATGACCATGTTACTTGAATATGAGACTAAGCTGGGCCACTAGCAAGACTATTTCTCTTTCTGCAGCTGAAGGAGAATGAAGTAATGAAGTATTTTTCTTGGGAGAACAACAGCTCTGTGTCTGAGTTCTTCCTTTTGGGTTTCTCCAGGGATTCAAAAAATAATATAATCCTCTTCAACATCTTTCTCTTCCTCT
>NW_006461431.1:0-231 GCF_000325575.1 Pteropus alecto | reverse complement strand
CAGTTATCACGTGATCTGCCATTAACTTGATGGACCCTGAAGGAATGGAAAGCTGACGGTGGAACCTGTGGCTCTTTGGGACAGGAGAGGGTGCCCGAAAGTGAGGGAAAGCGGGGTACAGGCTGAGTTGAGAAGGAGGGAAGCACCAGACCTGCTTCACCGTTTGCCGTTCGGCCTTGGCTGGCCGTGGCTGTGCCAAGCTCACCGACCTCTTGAGGGAACTGTAAACAT
>NW_006461430.1:0-231 GCF_000325575.1 Pteropus alecto | reverse complement strand
CCTCTGTGTCCCCTGCGTCCCCCGTGTCCCCATGTCCCCCATGTCCCCGTGTCCCCCGTGTCCCCTGCGCTCTGTGTTTTACTGCTTTGTCTCTTCCCACCCGCCTCCGTGCGATGCCGTTGACCTTTCCACTCACCTCGCGCTGGAAGATCTGAGGGAGGCGCAGGGAGGGGCATGGGAACCGATTTAAGCCGCACGTTTGCAGCCGACTCCCGGGCGAGGGTGAGACAC
>NW_006461429.1:0-231 GCF_000325575.1 Pteropus alecto | reverse complement strand
TTCCTATACAAACCCTCCATTTTGTGCTACCCTTCGTTGCTAGATGGATGCTACCTCATTCACAAATCACTTAATAAAGCCACTTAGAGCTTCAGATTTACTCAGTTGAATTTCATTTTTTTAACAGCACAGTAAATTTGTTTACCAGCATCACCACCTGTGAGTAATGCGTTGAGCTTAAACATTACCATGGCTATGAGGTCACTAGGTGATAGAAATGTTTCAGCTCCA
>NW_006461428.1:0-231 GCF_000325575.1 Pteropus alecto | reverse complement strand
GACATCTCTGTTGTGCTGCATTAAAGAATAATTTGAGTTAGAAAGGCACTGTAAACTCCAAAAGATGGAGAGAGGCACATTTAGTATAAGAGTTTCGCATGTTTGGGTTTGGGAGAACTTCCTGTTTGCATGTTGTTTCGGCTTGGCACTTCTGGAGTGTCCACTGGATAATCCTTTATACCATTCTTAGAGATGGAAGAGACATTGTGCTTTTCATGCTGGAAAATCATT
>NW_006461427.1:0-231 GCF_000325575.1 Pteropus alecto | reverse complement strand
AAGACAATTAAGTGATGTTGAATATCTCCGTGTGCGTTCTCCATAGAGCAGACTTTCAGACAAGTATTTTATTTTGGAGGTGGTCCCAGGAAACCTAGTGAGGATTTGGGGGGTAGAGCAATAAAACTATACTTATGGGAGATGTTACTGCTGTGGGCAACTGGGGCTCAATGTCGCTGGGGACTCTGAGGGACCAAATGGCACTCACCTCAGAATTGTCCCATCAGGGAT
>NW_006461426.1:0-231 GCF_000325575.1 Pteropus alecto | reverse complement strand
ACGAATTCTATCCCTAAAGGTAGCCCTAACCCTTACAGTAACCTAACGTTAACCTTAAATCTAAAGCTAACCCTAATCCTATCCCTAGCTCGAACACTAACCCTAACCTAAACCTTACACTAACCCTAACTCTTATTTAACCAAAAAATAACCCTAACACTTAACCCTAACCCCAACATTAACCCTAACTCAAATCCTAATCCTAAACCTAAAGCTAAACCTAACCCTAAC
>NW_006461425.1:0-231 GCF_000325575.1 Pteropus alecto | reverse complement strand
GCACCTGATCCCGCGCAGCTCCAACAGTCCCTCCCGCGCAAAAGAAAACGCATCGCCGGCCGCCCCTCCCTCTCCGTAGGGACGGGCAAAATGACATGCGCCCGGATGCGGAGTCTGCTCGGAGCTGCCCTCACACGTCGATCCAGGTGGGCGCTCTGTCCCCACGACTCATGAATGAAGCCACACGGAGCTGCACGATGATTGCTGAAAGCAAACACGCTCCCCCGAGGC
>NW_006461424.1:0-231 GCF_000325575.1 Pteropus alecto | reverse complement strand
CTTCTCATTTTTGCTCTCCCTGTGTATGTTTGTATAGATTAGGGAGAGATGCTCAGTCTCCCAGTATTTGTTGAAGGGCCTTCTGTAGTAAATGTCCTGTGGGTCTTATTGGAGTAGCTTCCGTGACCATCTGAGCTGGGAGCTCCAACTGCAACCCACGTGTGGGTTGTATGTGTTCTGTTCTTGTTGATCTTGGTTTCTATTTGCTCATAAATGGAATGGATTGACCCT
>NW_006461423.1:0-231 GCF_000325575.1 Pteropus alecto | reverse complement strand
TACCTGCACACCTGTGAACAAGGCAACCCGAAAAGATAACTAATGAAGATTTTTCAAGAAAGTAACGTGTGTTGTGCAGTGGCCAACACCACCTCAGTTTCCCCATGAAATCTTAAGTAAATCAACATCACTTACTCTTGGCCACTAATGTAAGTGACGCGGAACCTCCCTGTGACGTGTGCAAAATAAGACGACCCCCCACATGAGGTCCTCCGGGACTGGAGCCGTGGC
>NW_006461422.1:0-231 GCF_000325575.1 Pteropus alecto | reverse complement strand
CCCAAGAGGAAAGATAAATGTTGACTCCACATTATCAATATCTTACATGTTGGTTCTACGTAGCATATCGTGAGTTTTTAGGTATATGCTATAGGTAAGTGAATACATAAATAGAGGCCAGGGTGCTCATAGACAGTGGCGGGGGTTACACTCCTTGAAAGTAGAATTTGCTGCATTTATTTTTATATCCGCAAACTTAGTTGGTGCTTAACACATGTTTACTGAAGCAAA
>NW_006461421.1:0-231 GCF_000325575.1 Pteropus alecto | reverse complement strand
TATACAAAATATCTTAAACAAGTTGGCTTTTTAGTACAATTGTTTCAGAGGAAATAAGAATTTTCCTTGATCTTGGATACTTCTATTGGAATTAATGTAATTTTTGATATTATAAAGTTTGATAGTAAAGGTCTATTTTCCTACTAACTTTGTTATGTGGTTTGAAAGACTGAAAATTTTTGAGTGTGTAATTTCATATTGTATCATGAATTAGTGTGACTTCTTATATAA
>NW_006461420.1:0-231 GCF_000325575.1 Pteropus alecto | reverse complement strand
ATCCTCAGGCCATCTTTCACTCCCTCCTGACAGTCACTATTAAGAGGATCTATGCCTTACCCAGTCAGTTTCTCTTTGATATTTCCAATCATTTGTGCTCATATCCCTGTTCATAGAGCAGCACTGACAGCTTCAATGTTCTACTTCTGACCCTGTAGGAAGGAAGTAGGGGCGGGCTGTGGGGCAGTATTTATAAAGGCCACAGTAGTGCACAGTAATGCCCTAGGCCTT
>NW_006461419.1:0-231 GCF_000325575.1 Pteropus alecto | reverse complement strand
TATCAACATCTTAACAATATTAAGTCTTTCATTCTGTGAACATGGATGTCTTTCTATTTATTTAAATCTTTTTATATTTCTTTCAGTAGTATTACATAGTTTTCAGAGTATAAGTTTGACACTTATTTTTTAAAATTAATCTTAAAATATTTTATTCTTTTTGCTGTTATTGTAAGTTAAATTATTTCTTAATTTTATTTTTGGATTGTTCATTGCTGGTGTATAGAAATA
>NW_006461418.1:0-231 GCF_000325575.1 Pteropus alecto | reverse complement strand
GCTTCAGAAGTGTTGGGCTGAAAAATTGTTAAACCTGTTAAGGTTTCTTCATGACTTTTCAGAGCATTCAATTGGCTAATGTATATTGTGATACTCATAGGGGAATTTTTCTCAAATTTATTTGCCCAAAGAATACTTTTTCGAGCATAACATTCACTGAGATTGGCTGTTTAGACATTGACACTGGTGGTCACACGATTCCCCTAAAATACTAAATAGTAAATGTGAAAT
>NW_006461417.1:0-231 GCF_000325575.1 Pteropus alecto | reverse complement strand
GGAATTAGAGTGCAGGCCTAGTTTCCCAAAGTCAAGACCGTTTAATCGATAATAGATTAGACAAAACAGCTTCTCACACTACACCCAAGTGAGCCCCTGTGAGCAGAAACTCATGTGAAGTTTACGGCTCACAATCAAAGCTGTCTCCTCTGAACAAAAGGAAGAATGGAGGCCTCCGTTCATGTCGGCAATACTGTCTTCCCTTGAAAAGATATGGCATCATGACACGGG
>NW_006461416.1:0-231 GCF_000325575.1 Pteropus alecto | reverse complement strand
CATGTGGGCACGCCACTGCCTTCCAGCCCTCAGACCCCACTCGAGGTCCACTGCTCGTCCAGATACATTCCTTCCGGCAAAGAGCCCAGTTCGTGGCTCTCGTTCTGGGTCCTTGCAGTGGAAAACGGTTGCTTTCCGTGGAAACGATGTTTAGAAGCCAAGATCAGGGTGCCTTCTTCGCGTGCTCATTGCTGTTGGGACATCACCACTCCCAGGCCAGTGTGTGAGTGG
>NW_006461415.1:0-231 GCF_000325575.1 Pteropus alecto | reverse complement strand
GTGGTTGATGCTTCTGGAAGAATTCATGTCTCAAGGGCAATGTAGAACCTTTAAGAATCCTAGGAAGAGTGACCTCATTTCCCAAATTGTATGGCTTGACAGAGAATTTGAGAATTTTCTTATATAAAAATTCCAATAATGGAAAACTATCTGAAAGCATGTATTGTGTATTTCAGAAGTAAATATATTTTCTTGAAATTAGGACAGTTCTAGAAACCAAGACATACGGCC
>NW_006461414.1:0-231 GCF_000325575.1 Pteropus alecto | reverse complement strand
CTTCCGTGGGCTCCGTATGTATTTCTGAAAATCCCTCGGTAAACATGGATCATTCATGAATCAGGAGAAGACATGGAAAAGGGGAAAAAACCCAAGTTGTGACAGGCAGTGGGTGTGGAAATCGTTATGTGACAGAGGCCTGGTTGTTAGCCTCGTCACCGCTGAGCGGAAGGCTGCCCGTTCGGGGTGCTTGGCCGTCTGCCGGTCGCCCAGCTCTGAAGCCAGAAAGAT
>NW_006461413.1:0-231 GCF_000325575.1 Pteropus alecto | reverse complement strand
ATCTAGCACAATATCTGGCATATAGTAATTAATTAACAGGCTTATCTCAACAGGACAATGGGTTTCAAGGATGCTAACTATCTTGTAACGCTTAGGTCAATCACTGTGATGAAGTATTTTCTGCCCAAATGCCATTAATACCCCGAATGGGAGTCATCTTTTATTCAGTTAGTTTCATTTCAGGATACGACATTTCTTCCCCTCCTCCATGTCTTCAGTCACATATTTATG
>NW_006461412.1:0-231 GCF_000325575.1 Pteropus alecto | reverse complement strand
AAGAAAATATTTCCACTTAGTATTTTAAATAATTACAAGCAGTATGCCTTTATGTTATTAAGTAAGTAGCTTGAACACTTTTCCTTCTTGGAAATATTTCCTTTTGAAGCTTCTCTACATATATCATGTTTTATTGAAATCTGTTTAGAATTTTAGATTTATGCCTGTTTATAAACTTGGCTTATCTAATGGTAATCTGAACCACAAATACAACTTGAGTGTCTATTAAAT
>NW_006461411.1:0-231 GCF_000325575.1 Pteropus alecto | reverse complement strand
AAGGAGAATACTGGCAGAACGGGCAGTTTTACCCAAATGAGGAGAAAAACATTCTGCCATTTTCTAACTGTTCCGGCTACCTCATAAAAATTTGTTGGATGACCTATCAGCCTTTTCCTTCCGTGTTATTTGTAGAATGTGCCTCCCCCGAGACCACAGACCTGCTTCCTTACGCCATGGGGCCTGTTTGCTGACATCAGATAACTCACTTACTAAATAAGCGTGTATGGA
>NW_006461410.1:0-231 GCF_000325575.1 Pteropus alecto | reverse complement strand
ACATCTTGGATGGATGAAGCTCATCTTCTATTGTGCTGCTAGCCCTGCATATTTTGACATCTCGATTCAAGTTTGTGTGTGTGTGTGTGTGGGAGGGTGGGGACAGGGGTAAATGTAGCTGTTTTATTTTAATTTTTTAATTCCCAGTAGCCACTGCCCTATTACCCTGGGTCTCAAATTAGTTCCCAATTTGCCACTCAGGATCAGGTGTTTTCTTCTCTGGTAAAGCTA
>NW_006461409.1:0-231 GCF_000325575.1 Pteropus alecto | reverse complement strand
CTCACCGACACGCCCAGTCCAGGCACCAGTGCCCGTGGGTCACTCAGAAACTCCGAGAAGCCGAAGCCGACTAGGGTCCCGAGCTGAGCTGGAGGAGGGTTGGAATGGTCTGGAGAGTTAGAAGCCACTTTGAGCCATCGTGAGCCCAAACTGTATTTAAAAGGTCTGTCTGTGCCCCTCACCGTTGCTCTAAGGCCAGAGAAGTGGGGGTTGTAAAGACGCTTCTGGAAA
>NW_006461408.1:0-231 GCF_000325575.1 Pteropus alecto | reverse complement strand
TGCCCACCGCACCCCCATCAGCCCTGCTGTCCCCGTCACCTCCTTTACGTCATTCAGCCCCGGTCTGAGTGAGGGGTCCTCCCTGTGAATTTCCCGTTGGGCACCCGCTGGCGTCCCAGAGCCTGGCGTTGACCCCCGAGGGCCTGCTGCGCTCTCTGGAGGTGCTGGGCGGAGCCAGTCCCGTGCGTGTGTCCGGAGGGGACGGTTCAGCGCTCTGCACAGGGAAAGCCC
>NW_006461407.1:0-231 GCF_000325575.1 Pteropus alecto | reverse complement strand
AAGTCTTCACTTTTCATTTCCTAGTGTCATGTTAATTGTAGCTGTTTTAAACAGTCGCACTGTTAAAATTTTTTTTTTTTTAAAAAAGGGTGTTGCTAATTACTGATATCTTGACCGTTCAAAAACACAACAGGAAATAATTTTTTTTTTAAAAATTTAAAAAACAGTTTCGTTACATTAAAAAGCGATACCAAGTTATACTCTGGGAAACTAATTAAATTAAATTTAGGG
>NW_006461406.1:0-231 GCF_000325575.1 Pteropus alecto | reverse complement strand
GCAGACACACCCGAAACAAGGTTTTTCCCCTTATCTGGACATCCCTTAGCCCAGTCAAGTTGACAAATATAATTAACCACCATAGCAGGTAAAGAAAATCACCCAAAGATGTACCTCAGCAAAACGTTTTTAAAAATCAAGTTGAACACATAAGAAACAAAATAAAACAAAGTAAAACAGACAGTGGGACTAACGGAAGAGTCTATAATGTAACAAAAATTAGAATGGGAA
>NW_006461405.1:0-231 GCF_000325575.1 Pteropus alecto | reverse complement strand
GGACAGCTGGCCCGCAGGTGGGACGCTCCTCAAACATCTGTGTGTCCAGGGAAGCCTGTGTGCCCGGGCTGTGGGGCTGGAGGGTGACGCGCTGGGGACACTGGCTGGGAGAAGGCCACCCTAGTGTCCCCTGAGGGACAGGCCTGAGGGGTGGGCCTAGAAACTGTGTGGCCCGTGTCTGGGGCGCAGACATCCTGGAGTCACCATCTGGTGGGCCACCCTGCCCTGGGC
>NW_006461404.1:0-231 GCF_000325575.1 Pteropus alecto | reverse complement strand
TGTGGGGGCCGGTCCCGGCTTCCGAGGGCTCTGCCCTCTCTTGCGTGTGCCCTTTGCGCTTCCTACCGGGGACACCACGGGGGACGTCATCTGCCCGTATCGTACGGCGAACGATGACAAATCCACCGTCCCATCGGCGCGACCGCTTTTGGAAAATGTCTTCTAGAGAAAGTACCGCTCGAACACAGGTGTTTCTGACACGCGGACTATGACAGCTGTCACGGTTACACG
>NW_006461403.1:0-231 GCF_000325575.1 Pteropus alecto | reverse complement strand
GCTCATTTCCTTTGTCCGGTAGGAGGAAGAAGCCAGGTTGAGTGATCCTGATGGTGCAACTTCCCTTCCAGTTTGTTGAGAGCTGGGTATAAGCCTTCTTCCCACAAATCCAAAAGAGCCCACCTGGCCCTTTTCAACTCCCAGGGCTAGTGGAGTTGAAGGTTTCCCAGAAAGTGCCAATAGCTGGGATGGCACGGAAGGGATTAGGGACCATGCTTTCCTTTATAGTAC
>NW_006461402.1:0-231 GCF_000325575.1 Pteropus alecto | reverse complement strand
TGGAAGTTGCTTTTTGAATTGCATACAAATTTTCTATGAATGTAATTATCCGAAAAACATATCTAGGCATACTTGCAATGTGAATATAACATAAAAAATGATTCTAACAATGGAGATGAGAGGGCTTTACCATATAGTGTCTCCACCCCTTCTAAGTCTGACATTTTATGAGTCTGTGAATTAATCTTGTAACCATATGTAAGCACAAACTTACAACCTTGTAGTCATGCC
>NW_006461401.1:0-231 GCF_000325575.1 Pteropus alecto | reverse complement strand
ATGAGACCATGCTGGTCACCATTTCATGAGCACCTTTTCCCTCTTAACAATGTCTTGTGGATGTCCCGCCACGATTCCACCAGGACCTCTAAACCTTTGTCAACTCACTGACTTCAGTGAGACCCCGACAAGAGCAGTGGCCCCTCTCTTTGGAAAACTACACGGCACGTGCAAAACTCTGCATGAAACTGAGCTCGTGCAGAACTCAGTTTAATGCACGTGGCCATTACC
>NW_006461400.1:0-231 GCF_000325575.1 Pteropus alecto | reverse complement strand
AAAGGAAAAGACAAAAAGAGTGGTTTGAGTCAGATTTGGGAAGTAGAGTTGCTTGTACTTGGGTATTGACAGGTGTAGGGGGTGAGGAAGAGGATGACAGGCGAATCAGGGCAGGAGTTGGAGATGTAAGTTCAGTTTGAATATATCAAAATGAGTAGGGGCAGTGTACATGTTCTGGAGCTCTGGGCTGACTCAATATTTCCAGGCTACAGTTCCTCATCTACAATAGAG
>NW_006461399.1:0-231 GCF_000325575.1 Pteropus alecto | reverse complement strand
CGACTTAAAGCGCATCATCTGCCCTAGTGATTTCCCATCCTGTTCTTTTCTCTTTTCATGCTGATAGAATTGGATATACCCTTTGTATCGGCCCTGGTACATTGCAGATATCTTCAGGTGCGGACCACTTATCCATCGTAGGGTGCTCCAGCCTTGCCATTTATACCCGCCATTTGCAAGTTTTTTATCAGACATGCATGGCCTCATTTGTTTCTGTACTCAGCTCCTTTT
>NW_006461398.1:0-231 GCF_000325575.1 Pteropus alecto | reverse complement strand
CAAAACTCCTAATGGATATGTATCCTTGAATTATCCTTGACCCCGACATATACTTGAGGGTTTGTCTGGACTTGACAAGGTGAAATAAGATACTTGCAAGCAGCCAGGGCTGACTGAATGTGCACTATACTCCATGACACTGCTCCAGTGCTTTCTCTATGGGATGCAGAGAGTTACACCTCAGATAAAGAGTATCTTTTTTCCTCTCTGTACTGGGGAAGGTTGGGGTGA
>NW_006461397.1:0-231 GCF_000325575.1 Pteropus alecto | reverse complement strand
GTCCAGCAGAACTCAGCTGCCTGTCTTCTTGACTTCCGGATTAGTACAGGGATTTTTAAAGCAAGGATTTAAAAAGTAGGAATCGTCAATTATTTACCTTTAGGGCTACTAGATACTTAATTAAATCTAATGGAGTTTTTTAAAATAGTGACTAAAAATACCTATTTACTCTATCTGGTTCAGTGCCTAACACACGACGATATTAATAACAGTTATTAATGGAGAGCAAAG
>NW_006461396.1:0-231 GCF_000325575.1 Pteropus alecto | reverse complement strand
GTGTGTGACAGGGTGACACTTGGTGACAGTCCCTCAGGACAACCTGCCTGGGCCATGGGGGTCCATTATCACACTGTCACCATGGTGGCACTCGCACAGGGCCCTCTGGGAGCCTCTGGTGGGGTCCTGACTCCAGAGCCAGCCACCTAGTGGGCAAGGAGACCCGGATCTCTGTGCCGGTCCTAAGAGGCGTGACAGTGCCTTAGCAGACTCACGCATGTGCCAGGGGAC
>NW_006461395.1:0-231 GCF_000325575.1 Pteropus alecto | reverse complement strand
CATCACTCCCGTCTTTGGCCCTGGGCTTCTCGTGTGTGTTCGGGGAAGTGGCGGGAGGAGAAATCTCCCTCGGCTTCTCTCTCACAGGGACACTTGCTACTGCATTTAGGGCCTCCCTGGTGGTGGAGGGTGTTGGCTCTGCTTCCAGAAAGTTGGGATGAAGGAGTGTGACGGTCGATCCTCGGGGCTGAGTGTGTGTATTTATTAATGCCACTGTGACTCAGAGACTTT
>NW_006461394.1:0-231 GCF_000325575.1 Pteropus alecto | reverse complement strand
GTTTGACTCTGTTTCATTTAGTTCTTTTTCTGGCCACCCCTCCATCCCCCATTCCTTTGTTTGGAAAATATTTTTCCGTATCCTCATTTTGGCTGTCTCTCTGTGTTTGTTTTTATGAATTAGATGATATGGCAACCTCTTCTGGTCTTGAAATAGCTTTGTGTAGGAAATTCTGCTTTGTAGACTGCCTGAAATAGGTGTTTTGGCAGGCCAGCTGGAGCTGGAGCTGGA
>NW_006461393.1:0-231 GCF_000325575.1 Pteropus alecto | reverse complement strand
AGCACCTACTAATAGTCCAGGTGTTAAGGATTCAAAGGTGAGCAAGATACAGTCTCCCTCTAGCTGCCAATGTGCCAGCTGCCTATTAGATATCCTTCCTTGAGTGTTTAATGGGTGTGTGAAAGTCGGCTTGTTCAAAACAAGCCCGTAATCCTTCTCCGCAAATCTTTTTCTCCATTATCAATACAGTTATCCGAGTCGAGACATAATCCTTGATTTCTCCTTCTACCA
>NW_006461392.1:0-231 GCF_000325575.1 Pteropus alecto | reverse complement strand
TCCAGTTGCTTTATATCCTCACTAGCACTTTTATTCTCTGTTTTTGTTGGTGGTGGTGATGGCGGTGGTGGTTTTTTTTTCTGTTGTCGTTGCTGTTGTTTTTAGTCATCTCAGTGAGTATGAAATAGTTTCCCACATTAGTTTTGCTTTCCCAAGTGACTAATGATGTTTAGTATCATTTTATGTGCTTATTGGTCATTTATATATCTTCTTGGAGAAATGTCTATTCAG
>NW_006461391.1:0-231 GCF_000325575.1 Pteropus alecto | reverse complement strand
CTGTCCGCAGTCCAGATGCAGCAGGTGACACAGACCAGAGCGAGAGGGGCCCCTGCCCGGGTCAATGCCGGACGCAGCAGGAAACAAACGGCGGCAGGTTAAGTAGGCGGGACCCCAACGCCACCTCCTCACGAGACACACGTCAGGGGCCAGGGACAAAACGGAGCCCACACTTCCTGGTTCTCCACACACGCTACTCGCCAGAGGCCCTGCCACTGCACCATCAGATGC
>NW_006461390.1:0-231 GCF_000325575.1 Pteropus alecto | reverse complement strand
CACGTGACCCTCATTCCAGGCAGCGGGGAGACCTTCGGGCACAGAAGTGTGGAGGTCGAACTGTGGGCTCTAAGTGGGGGGCCTCAGGGGGGCTTCAGAGGAGAGCTCGAGGGATTTCGACGGGGAGAGGACACGGGGGGGCGGGGCACACTTGCACGATTTGATTTTGGCAGAGGTGCGTGGGCTCCCGTGACAGGTGGGGACGGCTGTCAGGCTGGGGGCCTCGGTGAG
>NW_006461389.1:0-231 GCF_000325575.1 Pteropus alecto | reverse complement strand
TTTCAGATAAAGAAATGAGGCTATGAAGAAACAGACTGTGCTTATTAAAGAATAATTTCCCCAAATCTCAGAACAGTTAAGCTACAAAGCCATGGTGTAAATGCTAGTGTTGGATGTGATTCAAATTCAGCTCTATACTGTTCTCCATAGTGGTGGTACCATTTTACATTCAAAATAAAGTGTACAAGAGTTTCAGTTTCTCCACAGTCTCATCAGCACTTGTTATCTTTT
>NW_006461388.1:0-231 GCF_000325575.1 Pteropus alecto | reverse complement strand
GACAGACAGCCTGTCGGAATTAGGATTTTTAGACACGTGCCTGTCAGCTCGCGGAGTAAGGGTCAGCCTTGCGGGAGGATTTTATTTTCCCCACAAGGGGAAACCAAGCAACATCAGTTCGAATAAGGATGAAGAAAGATTAGTAACAGCGAAGATACCTTGAGAACGGGACAGACATACAGACTCCTCAGCCCCACCCAGCCCGCCTGGCCTCACGCAGGGCGCGCGCCC
>NW_006461387.1:0-231 GCF_000325575.1 Pteropus alecto | reverse complement strand
GATAATAGTAAAAGTGACTGACGAGGCCTTCACTCGATGCCAAGCACTTCGCTGAGTGTAAGGCGGAGAGTTTCCCATCCCATCTCCTTGTGAGGTCGGTGGTTTTACTTTCTACTTTCTGCGGTTGAGGAAACTGAAGGTTAAACGGACAAGAAACTTGACCAAGTTCACACATTAATAAGTAGTAGAACGTGTCGTCATCTTGGACCAGAGAATAATTCAGTGAGTAAG
>NW_006461386.1:0-231 GCF_000325575.1 Pteropus alecto | reverse complement strand
AAACATCTAGCTTTGACGAGGAGACAATATCTCCCACCTAGGAGACCCTCACAGAAATAATGATCTAAAAATCCTCTTAAAGGAGTCTGGCTGGGACTCACCTGCCTCAGTGCAGAAGTGGCTGGGCGAGGGCTATCCGGCATTAGCTTGAGGAACGGGCATCTGATTTGATACACTTTTGGAGGCCTGCTCTTATAGGTGGAGACTGGTGGGTGCCGGCTCCCCGCTCTC
>NW_006461385.1:0-231 GCF_000325575.1 Pteropus alecto | reverse complement strand
TGTGACTATCATATCCATGTACCACCACTCTATATTGAGCATGTGGGTTTTAGAAAACCTGTTCTTTTACTTCCCAGATCTGGGATCAAATGAATTGTATTCAAGGAACTCTACCTGAGGAAACACTTCCATGACTGCATTTTATTTGAATAATGACATTTAGATTCAAATCCTGAGCCTCATGTCACAATGGCATGAAGCATCAGAGATCTTCAAACTCCCACATGTAGA
>NW_006461384.1:0-231 GCF_000325575.1 Pteropus alecto | reverse complement strand
TCTTACAAAACCACTTTGGAAAAACTGACTGTATTCTCAGGTGGACTGTGAGTGTTTAAACTGCTGCTCATGTTTCACAGTTAGTCTCTGTTCCTCATACACTAATGAGTGCACACACAGGGACCTTCTCAGTTCTTGCAGACTCTTTTTCCTCCTGAAATGGACTTAAAAATCAAATAGAATTATATAATCATTCATTATCATGATGTCTGATCATAGGCAAGGACCAAA
>NW_006461383.1:0-231 GCF_000325575.1 Pteropus alecto | reverse complement strand
CTCGCTTGAATGAATGGCTGATCTATTCTTCTAGGTTGGTGGGAAAAAAACAAACCATTTCATCAGGCACGCAAGAGATTCGCCTACTCATGGAATTTCCAGTCCCGTTGCTGGACACAGACACATGATTCGATAATTCGGTAATTTGTGTAGCATAATCATACGAAGTCAGTCAGTGCTCGGGACGAAAGGGATGGCAGGTGATATCAAATTAAGAACTGTCACCTGGGA
>NW_006461382.1:0-231 GCF_000325575.1 Pteropus alecto | reverse complement strand
GACATATGAATATCCCTAGTTTACTGTAAAGTCATATAAATGGCAAGTTGTACTAGATTAGATTGGGCCACATGGTATAAATAATTAGGAAATAATTTTAAAAGTCTCAAGACTGTATTCACCATACTGTTTCTATTCTTGCCTGAGTGGTTGTTGCCAGTTTGGATCTGTAGTAATCGAACCATTCCTTTCTGAATCTACATCATTTACTCCATGCCCTTTATCACGGGG
>NW_006461381.1:0-231 GCF_000325575.1 Pteropus alecto | reverse complement strand
GCAGCATACTGTATGATCCCAATGACATGACACTCTGGAGAAGGCAAAACCATGGAGACAGTGAAAAGATCAGTGGTTTCCAGGGGTTAGGGGGGAGGCAGGGATGAACTGGTGGAGCACAGAGGTATTTTAGGGCAGTGAAGCTATTCTGTATGATACTGTCATGGTGGGTACATGTCATTATACATTTGTTCAGTCCCACAGAATGTACACCACCAGGAGTGAACCCTA
>NW_006461380.1:0-231 GCF_000325575.1 Pteropus alecto | reverse complement strand
AGGCACTAATATATACATGTTAGTTAAAGCACTGTAGAAATTAAGAGATAATTATAAAAATGTAGTACTACTGATAAACCAAAAACATGTTGAAAAATAGTTTTAGTAATCTAATCTAATGGTATTGGAATGTACTAAAGCAGTGATTTTTCAAAACACACTCCTCTCAAGCACACCAGGTGTTATATAGACCAAAAATTTGTGTCTCCCAAAATTCATGTTAAATCCTAA
>NW_006461379.1:0-231 GCF_000325575.1 Pteropus alecto | reverse complement strand
GACACGCACCCCTACTCCTCTCTCGGGGTGGCCAGGCTACTCCCCAACACCCTCCACCCAGCTCCCCGCCTCGTCACCGCCCCTCCCCAGGGACTGAACCACCAAGACACCGGGGGCAGTTTCCCCTTCCTGGCTGGGGATGGGACAGGTAGGAGGGGGGCCGCTGGAGAAGGAAAAGCCACACGCTCACATCCCACCACGCGGGGACACCGGCTCGGGTTCTCCACAATG
>NW_006461378.1:0-231 GCF_000325575.1 Pteropus alecto | reverse complement strand
AAGGCATTCACGGCCCTCCAACTGCAGGAGGCCCATGCCCAGGTGCAGCTTTCGTTAGACTTACAAAAGGGTTGGAAAATCTTAGACTCTAACTGTCCCTTGCTGGAGACAGTGGCCCGAGTCTGGGGGAGCACAGGAGACCAGGTCAGTGCTATGGTGTGAGAGTGAGAGTCAGAGCTGCTGGACAGGACAGATGGCCCTGGCTGACCAGCGTGCACCGCCAGGCCCTGT
>NW_006461377.1:0-231 GCF_000325575.1 Pteropus alecto | reverse complement strand
TTTTTTTTTAATGTACGGAGTTGCATTTTCAATACTTCTAAGACAGAATAAGCTCCCCCACCAGCTCTGAATTGGCTCCCCGCGGTAAAGAAAGGCCAGCCACAGGCGACAGCCCGCTCACCTTCTCTTGGGCCGACCTGGCCACACTTGAGACTCGCCGCACCGCCAGCTCCAGGGGCTGCTGCAGAGGGTCCTCCTCGAAGGCCAGGAGCAGCGGGCCCTGGAACGGAG
>NW_006461376.1:0-231 GCF_000325575.1 Pteropus alecto | reverse complement strand
GTGCTCTCTGGCAGCGGCAGGAGGCAGGGAGGGAGGAAAACCAGTCACAGGTGTGTTAGTGAGCAGGTGCCGGGGGCCCATGGGGGCCCCTGGGGCTCATCACCCCTGAGCCACTGGGTGGAACACACCTCTAAGTTGCCCTGCCTAGAATATCCACCGACTCTCGACCCTTCTGCAGTGCCACTGACCCACATTGGGCCGAGCATGCGCAGTGGTCCAGCGGCCAGAGAG
>NW_006461375.1:0-231 GCF_000325575.1 Pteropus alecto | reverse complement strand
TGTGTGTGTGTGTGTGTGTGTGTGTGTTGCCTACAGGGGGTATGCAGAAGGGACAAGGATGCATGCAGTCCACTCAACATGTCCTCTGGTGTTTTGTTAGGAGGAGGCTGGGAGGCACAGGCTCTTATTTGGGGATCGGAGCTGAGGTGGAGGGGGCTGGGCAGGCAGGCTGGGTGATGTGACCCCTCTGTAACCCCACTGCAGACTTGTTGTGTGTTTTCTGCTTTTTTT
>NW_006461374.1:0-231 GCF_000325575.1 Pteropus alecto | reverse complement strand
TCGTGGGTGGAAACAGGTCGGGAGTTACTTAGTGCAGCTCACTGGGCCCCGGCAAGGGGCCACGGAGCACGAGATTGGGAGACGCAGCGGCGCGGGTACCGGCGCCTGGGTTGGACCCTCGCGGTCATGGCCGCACCGGAGCCCAGCAGCTCAGGAGGCTCGCACCGCTTGTCACCTGCGGGAGGGGTCCAGACTCGATTCCGAGTCCCCTTCGTGCTGAGCGCGTCTCGC
>NW_006461373.1:0-231 GCF_000325575.1 Pteropus alecto | reverse complement strand
GTGCAGCTCTGTACCGGGCCCAGAGCCCGAAGAAGCCCGTCCCACGTGTGCAGAGGGCACAGCTTCCCCGAGGAGGCGGGGTGAGCGGAGGCTCAGGCTCTGTGGGTGTTTCCCAGGCTGAGGAACGCCTGAGTCACTAGCCACCGGGAGAGGCAGGGAGGACCCACCTGAGAGCCTCGGAGGGAGCGTGTCCCTGTGACACCTTGATTTTGGACTTCTGGCCTCCAGAAC
>NW_006461372.1:0-231 GCF_000325575.1 Pteropus alecto | reverse complement strand
AGGGGGGCCCGCTGGGCCCTGGGGAGGCGAAGCGGGACCGGAACCGGTCAGCGACGGGCCGGGGAGCGTTTCTGCTGTGACCGAGGCCACCAGTCCTGCTGCGAGAGTGAAGAGTGGCCGGGGGACGGAGCCGGGCGTGGCTGGGTGCCCTGTGCGGCCCCTCCCCTGGGGTGGCGAGCCAGCCCCGCCTTCCTGTCCCCTGCTGTCCCAACCTGCCAACCACCCGCCTTT
>NW_006461371.1:0-231 GCF_000325575.1 Pteropus alecto | reverse complement strand
AGCAATCTGCAGATGGCTGCCACCCGTGCTGGGCTCATAGGTGCTCCAAAAGGCCAAGCCAGGAACTGAGCCTGGTTGACACTAGTGCTCGGGAAGAGGTACCAGGCACACTGATGTCAGGTGCTGCTTTCTTGAGTTTTGTGAGCCTTTGAGAGATTTTAGCAAAGTCCACAGCATGAACCAGGACAGGCTATTTGTATGGAAAAGCCGCTGAAAGTGGCTTAGGTGGCC
>NW_006461370.1:0-231 GCF_000325575.1 Pteropus alecto | reverse complement strand
TTACCCCTCGCCTGCTGGTTACACTCCTGGACTTGCGGTGAGGGCAGGTGGACAGTCATTAAATCCCCAGGGGTTGTCCGCTGAAACAGCCAGCCCCCACTTGCACCCCCTCCCCTCTGCCCTGCGAGCTCCGCAGCCTCCAGGTCACAGGGTGGAAGGGACAGGACCTCCCAGGAGAAGATGCGTGCTACCTCCATGGCCTTAACTATCTCCTTTCCTTTGTCTTAGGGC
>NW_006461369.1:0-231 GCF_000325575.1 Pteropus alecto | reverse complement strand
TCTAGTCATTTGTTCAGAGGACTTGTATTTAAAGTCGTTAACTTGGTCCCTTTCTCTGGATTGGCCATGCTGCCACATACAGTCCCTTTTTTATTCCAGTGTGGAAGCTTCATTAGGAGGCAGAGGCAAGAAAAGGCAGAGTTCTCATGTTGGCCCTCAGGCGAGTCACTGCCCTTCTGGAAGCTGAGTTTTCCACGTGAAGGATGAGAATGGCCGATGGCCAGGGCCCTC
>NW_006461368.1:0-231 GCF_000325575.1 Pteropus alecto | reverse complement strand
ACACAGCCCATGGAGGTTGGCTCCCTGCAACTCAGCACAGAGCCAGGGAAAGGCAAGGAGGGGATCTGAGGGGAAACATGGACTATGCCAGGGATGTTGTAGCCTGCTGAGAAATGGCTTGGCAGAGGAGAGGGGGTCTTGGCACTGCACAGCCAGGGCAGCTCATGATAATCCAGCCATATCTTCTTTCTATCCCAGCTCTGGAGGGCCTCCTGCTGCTAGTCTAGATCC
>NW_006461367.1:0-231 GCF_000325575.1 Pteropus alecto | reverse complement strand
GCCTGCACCTCTCCTCAGCCAGGCTGCGACTGCGCATGGAGGACCCGCCCGCAGATGCGGCGCAGACGGGTGCATGCGGAAGCGCAGCGCCTTCTGTGGGACCGCGACCCGCGCTCGTCCTCAGACCCGCAGGTGGCTTCTTGAGGGGTGTCATCATGTCCCGGGACGTCAGAGCGAGGAGGCGCCTCAGGCACCGTCTCCTTCAAACCTCCCGACTTCGCTGAACAAGGA
>NW_006461366.1:0-231 GCF_000325575.1 Pteropus alecto | reverse complement strand
TGTGAAACAAACAAAAATTAGTTTTTGACATTGCCTTTTGCTCCTGCTCTGTATAACCTCATCTGGATTAAGTCTGGCCCTATCTCCTAATCAGATGTGAATTTAGCTCCCTGCTGCCTAAGAATCTTCGCTACCCTCATTCCACTTCCCCATGGACTTCTGCCATTTTTCCCACCCCTGTCTACTATTATCTCTACACTTCTCCACATATTTAACAAAGTCCCATGAGAG
>NW_006461365.1:0-231 GCF_000325575.1 Pteropus alecto | reverse complement strand
CACGTTAGAAATTAATGATATTAAAATGCAAGTCTTGTCACTGATTTTCTTAAATAATTATATCAAGAACCTAAGTAATGAGTAATGAGCAACACCAAGTTCCTAGCCGTAAGGGATTCTCACTTGAGTCTATCCAACAATGAAAGTAAATGGGTAAAGTATTATAAGGATAGAAGAAGTCCCAATTCGATTTCTCAGGACAATGGTGAATAGTTAAGCAATATGGTGACA
>NW_006461364.1:0-231 GCF_000325575.1 Pteropus alecto | reverse complement strand
ACAGACCACTTCACTTTTTAAAAAAGGGAAGCATGAACAAATCTAGAATAAAAAGTCCTTTGTTAATGTAGAAAAGAGGCCATTAATAAAATTATTCATTATTATGAAATTATTATGAATAATAAAATTATTCATTATTATCTATCAGTTAGTTATTATATGTTTATATTAGTAATCCAAACTCTATTGCTATAATGCACTTTCACCTAATTTCCAAGTATACATAATAAG
>NW_006461363.1:0-231 GCF_000325575.1 Pteropus alecto | reverse complement strand
TCCCAGTAATTTATGAAGCCCCTGTTTGATATTACGCCACAGTGCGGAAGATCTTAACTTTTTGTACCATGACATTTTTTTTATGCCTGACTTTTTTTTTTTCACCAGTCTGGTAAAGATGATGGACTCTTCCTCAGACTGTTTTCTTTTTAAATGCATAAAATAAAATATATAGACTCACAAAGTATAACCAGCCACTCTTGGTGCTCTGTCCAGAGCCACTTGGAATTA
>NW_006461362.1:0-231 GCF_000325575.1 Pteropus alecto | reverse complement strand
CTCGAGGTTCGCCCCTGCGGTGGCCTGAGTCACCCCGTTCGCTGCTGAGTGCTAGTCCCCCCGAACCAGTGGGCACACGTTTGTCCACTCTTCTCCCGACCAATGTGGGGGTCGCCCCCCGTTTCGTGGACATTTGCGTACAAGTTTTGCATGAACCATGTTCTCATTCCTCCTGAGTCAATAGCTGGGAGCAGCAGGTCACGTGGCAGGTGTGTGTTTAAGGTTTTAAAA
>NW_006461361.1:0-231 GCF_000325575.1 Pteropus alecto | reverse complement strand
CCAAGAAGCTCCCATTGTTACATGGTCAATGCATTGTTCCTTACCTCATGTCCAAATTCTCTTTCAATACTATTGTAAGTACTTTGCTTTTAGCTCTTCTCATGGTGTGATTTGATATGTACCAATTAGGTTCATCTCTCTTTGTGTTAGGGAAACTAGTGAGATGCTGTCTGTTCTTTGACGCCTTTCTGCCTGATTCCCAAATTAAACTTCATTTTATGCTTATACCAT
>NW_006461360.1:0-231 GCF_000325575.1 Pteropus alecto | reverse complement strand
CCAGTGGGGGACAGAATTCAACCGAATCTCTAAAAGACAGGATAGAATCTGCACATGTGCAGCTAAAAATTATTTTGCATTGTATCAGGAGTGCACAGTTTACAGGGTTGTACAACTGGCTGCATGAAACCAGAATACTCATAGTGGTGTCCTCTAGCCAACGTACAACTTTCCGCGGAAGCAGGAATTTTTCCTGGCAGCAGGATGACACTATGATCTCTGACTTGGACA
>NW_006461359.1:0-231 GCF_000325575.1 Pteropus alecto | reverse complement strand
GGCTGCCGAGCAGCCCCACACAGTGGAGGCCGAGAGACAGAGGTGGATTCTCTTGCTGGGAGTCTGAGGTCGAGGCTGGTTCTTCCTGAGGCCACGAGGCAGTCCGCCCACGCCGGTCCCCTGGCCTCTGGGTGGCTGGCGACCCTCGGCGCTCCGTGGCTGTGGACGCGACAGCGGGCTCTGCCTCCGTCTCCCCTGCTCTCCCGTGGCACCTTCTCACAGGGATGACAG
>NW_006461358.1:0-231 GCF_000325575.1 Pteropus alecto | reverse complement strand
GAAGCTATGAGGCACAGGGGTGGGGTTGAGGGGAAAGAAGTAGATGAGATTATACATACTGCATTGGTGAGAGACTTCAAAGCCAGCTGTTGGTGTAGGCAGATCAATTCTCTGCATCTAATAAAGTTCTAGTTTGTGTTTTGGGGCCAAGCCTACAGTGTAATGAAAAATGCTCTTTTGTCCATCATTTTACTCTGGCAATATGTATTCCCTTTGGAAACTTAGAGTACC
>NW_006461357.1:0-231 GCF_000325575.1 Pteropus alecto | reverse complement strand
CAGGCCAACTTCCTTGATGCTGAGGGACTTTGGTGGCACTGCTTTATGGGGTACATTGGCAATCCTTTCTAAAAGCAACGCCTTTGGTGGCAAAATCATTACTGCAGAGGATGGAAATTTTAGATTGTCTCTAAGTGGACGTTAAGGTCCCACCAACACACTAAGGGGCTAGAACCAAGTCATTACTGCAGGTTGACCTTCAGCTTTAGACTTGGAGACCAAATGCCCTGT
>NW_006461356.1:0-231 GCF_000325575.1 Pteropus alecto | reverse complement strand
GATGAATACCTATGTACTCACACGTGCACCATTTCGCGGTCAATGCCTTTAAATAGTGATGTTCTCTTCAGCACGGTCTGATCTGCCATTGATCTCCTCTCTATTGTTACGTTATCTGTACAAGCTTCATTTACAATTTAAAACATTTTCCTCCTATTTTTCTAATCAATGCTCTTCTTTCAGTAAATATTTATGTGACTTAGATATTGTCCCTCCAACCCAACCACCCCA
>NW_006461355.1:0-231 GCF_000325575.1 Pteropus alecto | reverse complement strand
CTGAGGCAGGCGGTGAATCGAGAGGGCTCGGCCTCGGCGAGCAGCCCTGCCGCTGGTCCGTCCCCAACACCGGCATCCGGCGTCTGCGCAAACTTATTTATTCCCTAATGGCAGGCCAGGGATGAAGAGATGTGCAGAAAATCTTTCTGCACGAGATAAGATACCGCAGAGTCCGCCACAGCACCCCCGGCTCTGTCCTGCTCTCCGTTTCCTGCTTTTCATTGTGGAGCT
>NW_006461354.1:0-231 GCF_000325575.1 Pteropus alecto | reverse complement strand
TTGTTGTTGTTGTTGTTGTTGTTGTTGTTTTTTCTGGAGCTTTGTTTTGTTCTTTAGTTTGGAACATGTTTCTTTGACTTCTCATTTTGGCTACTGCCCTGGGTTTGTTTCTATGTATTAGGTAGGGCTCCTTAGTCTTCTAGTCATTGTAGAGCGGGCTTATGTATTGGGTATCCTGTAGGGCCCAGTGGCACAGCTTCCCTAGTCACCTGAGCTGGGTGCTCCAGGTGT
>NW_006461353.1:0-231 GCF_000325575.1 Pteropus alecto | reverse complement strand
ACAGAACTGATCTGACATCAACAAACAAAGGACAGATATTGATGGAACCACGGGTTTGAAAACTCAACCAGACAGAAGTCTTGTTAATGACGGCATGCACAAAAGGCCCTAACGAGTCAGTCTGGGCCAGAGAGGCATCGACAAGCTAAGAAACAGCAAACGCACAGGAGCACCTCAGACAGCACCCCGCCCTGGTGATGTCCCAGCCGGAGGAGGCCCGGGCACGCTAAC
>NW_006461352.1:0-231 GCF_000325575.1 Pteropus alecto | reverse complement strand
ACAGGCCTGGTCCCTGCTGTGCACCGTGGGAACCTGTCTAAGCCGGGGTCCCCCAAGGGCTGGTCCCCCACGAGCCCTTGGAGCAGGCCGTGGTGGTCGTGGAAGGCGCCTCCCCAGCGAAAGCTGCCTGTCTCCTGTTTCGACCGTCGGATCCCACATCTGGAGAACTAGCCTCCCTCTGGTGGGTGGGGGGCCGCAACGCCTCTCCGTCCTTGTCCTCATGGTCCTGAA
>NW_006461351.1:0-231 GCF_000325575.1 Pteropus alecto | reverse complement strand
ACAGAGGCGGCTCCCGGGTCCCCCTCCTCCAGGTCCCAGGCCTCGGGCCTTTGACGGTGCTTTGCAATACAAAGCGAGAACCTAGGCTCTAGAGCAGGCGGCTGGGAACTGTGGTCTGCAGGGCCGATCTGCCCCTCATTTCGATGTACCTTATTAAGGGAAGTGCACAGCGCCCAGACGCATGACCGAGAAACCCGTCAATGACAGACAGCATGGTGCACTTCTGCCAAC
>NW_006461350.1:0-231 GCF_000325575.1 Pteropus alecto | reverse complement strand
CATGCCTGCCTTCCAGTGGTCTAACCTCCTTGCACCTTATCCTAACTTGCAGTTAATATTTTCTCCAAATCTACAACTGAGGAACCTGACTAGACTAGGTCCCATGGACCTCCAAAGTATTGTCTTATGGCAGGAAACAGCTCCTGATATCTCCAGAAAATTGGTAGCCCCTCTTCAACGAGAGGTATGTTCCTTTGCTGAAAAACAATGAGAACCATAATCCTTGGCTTT
>NW_006461349.1:0-231 GCF_000325575.1 Pteropus alecto | reverse complement strand
CCGCCTTCTGCTTCTTTACGACAACGCGGAGCGAAGGGCATCACTTGTTTCTTAATGGTGACTCCCCGAGGAGTGCGAAGATTAGATCTGGGTACATGTTCCCAACGGTAGGGTGTATTTTATTGTCTACCCCCCAGCATTTTGGGATATCTGTGAGCTGCCATTATCTTGGGTAACTGGTATCAATTCCTACTTTGTGAAATGATCGAAAGTCAGTTTTCGAGGTAACGA
>NW_006461348.1:0-231 GCF_000325575.1 Pteropus alecto | reverse complement strand
ACAGTCCCGCAGAGAGCGGGAAAGCACCGGCTGGCACGGAGATTGAGAACGTGGCTCTGGAGGTGACCAAGTTTGAATCTGGGTTTCTTCGCCTTTTCCTGCTGTGGAACTTGGGGAGTTACTTCCCACCTCTGAGCCTCAGCCCCTCCATCCGACGCCTCCTCCCAGGGGCACAGAAGAAGCTCTCAGGAAGTGCTGTTGTGACGGGAATAACCAGACTCAACCTGAGTG
>NW_006461347.1:0-231 GCF_000325575.1 Pteropus alecto | reverse complement strand
TATCCTGTGCCATTATCCTCTGACTGTCTTCTATATGGTCTTTTATTTTTTATCACCTCTTAATGCATGTATGGGAAAGCTCAGACTTAGCTTACTTAACATGTCTGGGCAGCTATAGCAGGATAGTGGGGTGGCTCCGACAGGGGACACAGTGCTGATCTGAGCAAGGCAATTTTGTAGGTTGCTAAGAGTCAGATAAACACATTTCCTTTTTCTGATGACTTGTGAATA
>NW_006461346.1:0-231 GCF_000325575.1 Pteropus alecto | reverse complement strand
GTTGAAGGTAGGTTGGGGCAAAGATGTGAGGCTGCTCGGTCCCAAGTGGCTAAGTGGGACAGAGGGTATGGGGGCTGCCCCTGGCAGGTTCAGATGCCTCTTAAAGGGACCATGTCCATGACTGGACTTTCACAGTGATAGACCTGTTCACTCTGAGCACCAGTGCCGGATACCAGAGGGACTGAGTTGTCAGAGCGAGGGCCAGAGGCAAGGCTTTCTACCAGGCAGAAG
>NW_006461345.1:0-231 GCF_000325575.1 Pteropus alecto | reverse complement strand
GCTGGAACTGCACTCTAGAGATCAGGAATCCCCTGTACAGCTCTGAAACTACCCTTGACCTTCACAAAGTTGAAGGCTACCCCCTGCTAACTTGCTGCAGTCAGTCCCAAGACCTTCAGAACTGTGATCGCCAACAGCTTCAGCCAAAGCAGTAGGAAAATGGTCCCCTCCTCACTTCTGCCTTCCAACTTTCACGTGATATATCTAAAGGACAGAATCGAATCCACGTCC
>NW_006461344.1:0-231 GCF_000325575.1 Pteropus alecto | reverse complement strand
ATTGGTTTTGGAACAAATAAGTCCAAGAGACCTAGCTGTGTGACTCTGGTTAAACTGCCTGATTTCTTTGTGCCTCATTTGAAAGTTGTGTCTGTGGGGGGCTGCGGAGGGGCGGGTATGAGGGTGGTAACTAACAAATAGGGTTATGAGGCTTTAGGGAGATAAGTGAAATAATATTTGCATGGTGCATAGTGTGTGGCACATATTCTCAATAAATGGGAGTGATTATTA
>NW_006461343.1:0-231 GCF_000325575.1 Pteropus alecto | reverse complement strand
AGCCCCACTCCAAACCCACTGAATCAGAATCCACATTTTGCAAGATGCTCAGATGATTCCTGTGCACTTTAAGGCATGAGAATATTTAGTCTAACATGTGCATGGAGGAGTTACTTTGTTTTTGGTTATTAATTGTTTCCACTTGAATTTATTCTGCTTCTAACCAAACTGTCTGGCAAACTTGACTCACCATTTTATCCTTTTGAGTATTGCATGGCAAGAATAATGTAC
>NW_006461342.1:0-231 GCF_000325575.1 Pteropus alecto | reverse complement strand
TTTCTAGAGTACTAGACATTCTTAAACTTGCCTGTACTATGAATGCCGTATCCAACTACAAGCTGGAAAACAGAAGTAAAAATCAAATCCTATAAGGTATTGTATCAGTCAACAACAATTTATTAAAAAGTAAGGGATATTAATATATGATCCAGTGGTTATCAGCATATCCTGGAGTCAAAGCAGGAAAGACAATTATATGAAATGAATAAGCATATCAGCTCCAATAAA
>NW_006461341.1:0-231 GCF_000325575.1 Pteropus alecto | reverse complement strand
CTGGGACTTTTCTTTGGTGTCAGCCTCTTTGTATTTATTTTGCCTCGAGCCATCATCATCCCCATTTTAAAGAGCAAGAAACTGAAGCAACAGGGGTTAAATAATTTGTCGGGATCACTCAGGACCCCGGAGCTCGAGTCCGCAGCCACTGGGCCACACTGTCCCCACCCAGGCAACAGAGGGCGGACACGGTCGGTCACTCAGGACCCCAGAGCTCGAGTCTGCAACCAC
>NW_006461340.1:0-231 GCF_000325575.1 Pteropus alecto | reverse complement strand
ATTACTTGTGCCTATTTTACAAAGAGCTAATGATATTTTTCATAAATCGTGAGCATTCAATTGGCTGTGATAACCAGATCTTGGGTGAAGTTAGCAATAACATCAGCTCCAAAGAAGAGAAGTTCGGGCATCAGAGTGCATATACCCTGGAGCCTAGGATTGGAGAAGGAAGGGTTCCAACCCACCAGTCCCTTTTAATCTTTCAACTTTGCAGATTCCAATTCAGATTTA
>NW_006461339.1:0-231 GCF_000325575.1 Pteropus alecto | reverse complement strand
TCAGTCAAGTCATCTTCACACTTTGGTCCCCATTGTGGCTCTGGCACTGTGGCCGGTACCTGAGAGGTGTCAGAACAGCGGGTCTCATGGAAACGCCCACCTCCAGTGCCCAGCTGGACTTTCCACTCCACTGCAGACTGTCCTTAAATTGCCCATCATACAGTTAGATCAGGAACTAATTACTTGCTGTATCATCTGCCTTGTGTGGACACAGCCAACACACACACACAC
>NW_006461338.1:0-231 GCF_000325575.1 Pteropus alecto | reverse complement strand
TTTCTGGGGACACAGCTGAAAGGGACCCTGGGTGGAAGCGTGGCAGTTGCACACAGTTTTAGACAGCCCGCCCCGGTACATTGCATGGACGAGAATCTGCCCCGTGCCGTGAGCACGGACAGCTGGACGGAGCTGACATGGGGATCCGAGCGCTCGCCACACTCTGCACGCTTCCCGTAAAAACAAGCCAGGCCTGGGCATTGACTTCCCAGTGAACGGAACTCATGAAAT
>NW_006461337.1:0-231 GCF_000325575.1 Pteropus alecto | reverse complement strand
GTGGGAAATCTGTGCCCTGGCCGACGACAGAGGACCGTGACCTGGACTAGGGCGGAGTACACCACAGCCACCAGTGACACCTGGCCTGAGTGACATTCCCCCCTCGCCGTGCCCGTCACCTCGAGGACCATTTCCTGAACGCTTCGCCAGCGTTTCTTCTCCAGCTCATAACTTCCGCACCTTCCGCTGGGCGGAGGTTCGCTCTGCGCTCCCCCCGCCACCCCCTCCCGC
>NW_006461336.1:0-231 GCF_000325575.1 Pteropus alecto | reverse complement strand
CCTCACAGTATTGCCTAGCAGTAGTAAATAGGTGAACTTATTGCTGTGGCTAGAGCAGATTTCAAAGGGATTGGTGGTGGTAGGTGGTTAAGATACGTTAAATGAAGTTGTATTAGTCATTGAATTTATAACCGTTAAGTTGGGTTATAAATGGAGGCCATATTTCGGTCTTTTGATCTGTCCGTATCAGGAATATTCCTCATAGGTCTTGAATAGTCAAAGGGAACTTTT
>NW_006461335.1:0-231 GCF_000325575.1 Pteropus alecto | reverse complement strand
GGTGTCCTTTGAAGCACAAAAGTTTTCAATTTTGACGAGGTCCAATTTATCTTTTTCTCCCTCTCTGTGATATCTGTATTGTATCTAAGAAACCATCGCTTAATCCAAGGTCATAAAGATTTATGCATGTGTTCTACTAAGAGTTTTATAGTTTTAGTTCTTACATTTGGGTCTATGATCCATCTTAATTTTTGTGTATGGTCTTAGATAAGGGTCCAACTTCATTCTTTT
>NW_006461334.1:0-231 GCF_000325575.1 Pteropus alecto | reverse complement strand
GGCACCTGCCGTTCCATCAGCCTTAAGCACTGTTCCCACCCTTGCTCTCCCTTTTGCTGGTTTGCTCTTGTTTATCACTTAGGTATCCAGTGGGATGTAACCTCTTCCAGAATCCTACTCTGACCTTCTCTGTCCTCCCTGCCTCCATGCTGCTGCTGCTGCACGACCCAAGCCTTAGCTCTGACCCCTCTGCCTGTCCTTCTCCTACCCCAGCACCGTCCCCTCTGAGCT
>NW_006461333.1:0-231 GCF_000325575.1 Pteropus alecto | reverse complement strand
TTATAGTTTTCCCTCTCAAGAAGAAATAGTTAATGATTAATTACAAAGGGAATACACAATTGGAGGAACGGTGAGTGGATGGGACCGATCACCATTTAGCTTTACGAGACCAACATATAAGGCCACATGTGAGCCCTGCGTCTTGAGATGACGTGTAAGAGGGAGGTGAGGGGTGCGTGTGCAGCTTATCACAAAGGGCCACCACCCTGCTCTTCCACAAACCATCAATTC
>NW_006461332.1:0-231 GCF_000325575.1 Pteropus alecto | reverse complement strand
ACCACCAATATCTGACGGTGACTATGTGTGCCCCAAGCTCCGTCTGACACTGTACTGTAAGAGCTTTCAGACATCATGGTTGAAGAGGTTCCTGACACTGTGGTGCAGAAGCTTCCCGACACCATTGTGGCGGAGGTGTCTTACACTGTGGTGGAGGAGCTAGGAAGAGAAGGTCTCGATGAGGAGGTCCCATCTACTACCAAGGTAAGAAGGCTTTCCACCCTCAACAGT
>NW_006461331.1:0-231 GCF_000325575.1 Pteropus alecto | reverse complement strand
CATCTGTTGCCTGATTGCACCTAGGAGTCAAATGCTGTCTAAGTTTAGCCCTGGTTTTTATTCCTCTGACTAGGAAGCATAGTATCATTAACTCTCTTTGCTAGGGAAATAAGAGGCACATGAGGGCCCAACACTGCCTGTCTGGGGGAAAAGGGGTTACAGGCAGAAAGGGAGCTCTTACAGGTTAGGGTTGGGGAGAAGGTGTCAGTGTGTGGGGAAAGGTGACCACTA
>NW_006461330.1:0-231 GCF_000325575.1 Pteropus alecto | reverse complement strand
TGCATTTTAGTCTATTTATGGCAGGAGTTCGCAACCTCGGCTGCATATTGGGATGACCCGAGGACCTTCGAAAATATTGATGCCCATCATTACATCCTCTGATGGAACTTAGAAGCCTGGGGTGTGTTCTGGGCACAGGGATTTTTTCTTAGAGTCTCTGGTGAGTCTGATGTGCTATGCTTAGAACAATGGACATAGGAGATAAATGTGGTCCCTTCTTTCATAAAAGTA
>NW_006461329.1:0-231 GCF_000325575.1 Pteropus alecto | reverse complement strand
CTAAGATGGTGACATTTGAGCTGAAACCTAGAAGACATGAACATCTGGGAGAAAGTCATCCCAGACAGAGGAAGAGCCAGTGGAAAAGTGTCAGAGGAACTCAGGCCAGCACGTATGAGGAGCAGTGTGGTGGGTGGCGTGTCTGGCAACGCATGATCACGAGAGAGGTACGATGTGAGGTGGTCAGAGAAGAACTGGGGAACAAGACATGTAGGGCCTTCCGACCATTTG
>NW_006461328.1:0-231 GCF_000325575.1 Pteropus alecto | reverse complement strand
ACTTGGTATCTATAATTATCAGAGAAAAATAAACAGAAAAGTTCCTGTCCTGCTTCCTTCTTAAAATCAACTGCCAAGTATTAGGACAGTCATTATGACAGATTATTTCAGGACATATATTTCTCTCCTTTGTTACTCAACTTTGAAAGACAAACACAATTCAGAGAATACAGATGTCAATTGATAACTTTTTGTTAAAAAGTTGAGGAAAGGTTGGTGAGTGAAAAAAAA
>NW_006461327.1:0-231 GCF_000325575.1 Pteropus alecto | reverse complement strand
AAACAAAAGAAAACACCCAAGCTCATATTGGCGCTTGCTGAAGTCGGGGGTATGGGGTGGGTAAAATGGACAAAGGGGATCAAAAGGTACAAAGTCCACTTATAAAATAAGTCCTGGGATATAATGTACAGAATGGTGACTATAACTGACAATACTATAATGCATATTTGAAAATTGCCAAGAGTATATCTTAAAAGTTCTTGTCACAAGAAAAAAATTATAACTATGATG
>NW_006461326.1:0-231 GCF_000325575.1 Pteropus alecto | reverse complement strand
GTTTGTAGTTTGTAGTAGCAGCACACTAACAGCTTCCCTATATAGTCTTTCTTTGCCAAGGAAAACAGAAAGCCCCTGTATGTTGCGTGTACTGTCGACAGGTAATTTGTAGAGAAATTCCTGTGGTGAGGTATTCCTGGACTCTGTGTTCTCCGAAGTGCCCTTCCATACACGAAACCTAAATGATTTGTACTGGATGTGGAAATTGAAACCGACTTCCAAAGATGTTTA
>NW_006461325.1:0-231 GCF_000325575.1 Pteropus alecto | reverse complement strand
CCTGCTTCAGAGGCCTCTGGCCGGCAGACAGTGGAGTGGCGGGAAGTAAACGCGCACTCCTCGTGCGTGAGCACAGTACCTGGGACTGTTACGGGCCCGCCTTCCGCTCTGCGCGCCAGAGGAAGCACGCGACGTCCTTTCTGGTGTTCACCATCCCAGGCCGTCATTTCTGCTCAGCGGTAAGACGGCTTCGCCTTCAAACAGAAAAGAATGCCTTCATCGGAGACGTAC
>NW_006461324.1:0-231 GCF_000325575.1 Pteropus alecto | reverse complement strand
AAATAGCTGTTGTCACCCAAGACAGGAAGCCACAGCGTAGCCACTTTGTCAGCCCAGTGTCTTCCAGGTCTATTCCAGCGCAACCCCACAGAACTCAGGTTTATGGGGTGCTGATTATGTGCTGTGAACCGTGACAGGTGCTGGGAGTTACAGACCAGATGAAGGATAGTCATTACAGAAGATGCTGAAAGAGCCGTTTGAGGGACCACTGTCTGCCGTGAGCGTCCTGAC
>NW_006461323.1:0-231 GCF_000325575.1 Pteropus alecto | reverse complement strand
CTCAAGGCCTTCATGGATCCCTAGGTCCTGGGGGTTGAGCCCTCACGGGCGTGATTAGTTTCCTATAGGAAAAGATATGAGACATTCTCTCTTCCTTTCTCTCTCCCTCCACCTCTCCCTCTCTATCTATCTCTCTTCCCCCTCTCTCTTTCTCTCCTTCCCTCCCTCTCTCTCTCTCCTCTTTCTCTCCCTCTCTCACATCATTAGTCAAGTTCTCCGCTAGTTGAAGCC
>NW_006461322.1:0-231 GCF_000325575.1 Pteropus alecto | reverse complement strand
TAACGTAATGTGACGTATCATATCGCGATGTTATGTAGTCCGTGTAATGTAACGTAAGGTAACGTAACGTATTGCAATGTGATGTAACGTCACGTACGTAGGGTCACAACGTGTTGCAACGTTATGTAACATACGTACCTAACGTAAGGTAACGTAACATATCGTAATGTGCTGTAACCTAACTAATTAGCATAATGTAACGTGATGTAACGTAATGTACGTAACGTAATG
>NW_006461321.1:0-231 GCF_000325575.1 Pteropus alecto | reverse complement strand
CTAGGCTGAGTAATTCCTTTGGTTAATTGGATCAGGTCATTTACTGCAAGTAGTCTGGTGAATTAAGGTAGGAGAACCCAGTGAGAGACAGCCCATCTTAGTGGCCAGGGGCTTGGCTTCTGGAGCTCAGTAGACCTAAGTTCAAATGTGATTTGCAAAGAATTGATTAGCTGTTAGGCTTTGGGCAAATCACTTGACCATCTTTATGTCTCAGTTTCCCTATTTATGAAA
>NW_006461320.1:0-231 GCF_000325575.1 Pteropus alecto | reverse complement strand
GAAAAATCGCCTGGAATCTAGAGGAACAAACCATATAACTAGGGTGAAGACGCGGGGCTGCCAGGTCCCCAGTGGCTGAGTGAGACGGAGGCTGTGGCGGCAGCGGCAGAAGCCTCTTAAAGGGGACGCGTCCATAAATGGATTTTCAGGGTGATGGACCTGCTCACTCTGAGCACCAATGCCTATATGGCTGCGCGCAGGGAGCACCAGGGACTTATAGGGAGACATTGT
>NW_006461319.1:0-231 GCF_000325575.1 Pteropus alecto | reverse complement strand
CTACTCCTGTACAGCTCCACCCTCTTTCACTTCATATTATTGATGTCAGATTGATATATTGTGTACCCATCAACCTAAATTTATAATTATTTTTATGCATTTGGAGTTCCAAACCAAAATTACGGTAATAGTGGTTTTTACATTTGTCCATGTATTTACCTTTACCAGAAGACTTTATATTTTCATATGGCTTTGAGTTACTGTCTAGCATTGCTTCATTTTAACTTCAAG
>NW_006461318.1:0-231 GCF_000325575.1 Pteropus alecto | reverse complement strand
CCTGTGCCCATTACAATGTACGAAACTCATCCAACGCATTCTGCTGTTGGGTTTGCTGGTTTCTGAGTAGTACAGATGTGTTCTCATATCATAGCACACATATTTTATTGTATATCATTAGTAAATTCTATCAGTTGCAACACTTATAAAATGACGTTGGAATTATTTGCAAGACATCGATGACTTGTAGGAACATATAAATATCTAATGTGAATTTAAAAAATTTTTATT
>NW_006461317.1:0-231 GCF_000325575.1 Pteropus alecto | reverse complement strand
CATGGGTCTTGTTTTCTTATCCATTCGGTTGCCCTGTGTCTTTCGGTCGGCGCGTTCAATCTGTTTACATTTAAAGCGATTACCGATAGGCACGTTGTTACTGTCATTTTCTTATTCATCTTGGTTATTTCTCTTTCCTTTTTTGTCCCTTCTCTTTTGACAGAAGACCCTTTAACGTTTCTCGTAATGCTGGCTCGTTGTCTTTGAACTTTGGCACTTTAATGATGATGT
>NW_006461316.1:0-231 GCF_000325575.1 Pteropus alecto | reverse complement strand
TAGAAATAAATAGGTCTACTTATTGAGTGGACTCACGTAGCCGAGTAAGTCTAATATATACTGTAAAGTGTTTTTATAATTACCTACACTTTCCACAAAGCTTCCTTTAAAGAAACATGCAGCTATTAAAGATCTTCACTGAAGTTTCTTTTGGAATCTTTTTTGGGAATCTCTCAAGTAAGGTAACTGGTTTTAGAAGTCATAACTTTTTCTGAAGATAGTTTTCTTAAT
>NW_006461315.1:0-231 GCF_000325575.1 Pteropus alecto | reverse complement strand
CCTCTCACCTTTCCCCATGGCCATGTGTCTACTGGCCCCACCGTGGATAGTCATAAGCGGGGAGAGGTTATTTCAGCAACTCCCCCCGCCCCCGCCCCGCCCAGGAGAGCCTATCGTCACAATAGATATTACGACCGCCACCTTTTATAGGATGCTTAGTCTGCACCAGGCACAAAAGCTGTTTGAGTAGACACTCATTTGGTGCTATGATGCTCATGCACTTACCCCTAC
>NW_006461314.1:0-231 GCF_000325575.1 Pteropus alecto | reverse complement strand
GGTTAGGGTTAGTGTTAGGGTTAGGATTAGGGTTAAAGTTACGGTTAGAGTTAGGTTTAGCATTATGGTTTGTGGTAGGGTTACAGTTATGTTTAGGGTAAGGGTTAGGGTACAGGATAAGAGTTAGGATTAGCGTTAGGTTTAGGATTAGTGTTAGGATTAGATATGGTTATGGTTATGGTTAAGTTTAGGTTAGAGTGAGGTTTAAGGTTATTGTTAATTTAAAATTTA
>NW_006461313.1:0-231 GCF_000325575.1 Pteropus alecto | reverse complement strand
AAACCTAAATTTTACATTAAGAATAAACCTAACCAAACCGCATACCGTCATAGTAACCCTAAAACTAACGCTAATCTTAACCCTGACAGTAACCATCACCTTAACCCTAATCATAACCCTAAAACCTAACCCTAAACTGAACCTAACCCTAAACATAACCCTAACCTAATCTTTACGCAATCCTAAATCTAACACTAATCTTAACTCTAAACGCTTACTCGAACTCTAAAG
>NW_006461312.1:0-231 GCF_000325575.1 Pteropus alecto | reverse complement strand
GCCTAGAGGCCACAGACCAGACAGAGACAAACCACGCTTCCAAAAGGGCCTCTCGCAGTCAGAACGGGGTCGAGTAAGCACGTGCGAGGCTGCGTTCCAGGCTCTCCACATCCTATCGTGCGGTGGCCGGTGCTGGGTGCCCTCTGATGGGGGCGTGGACCGGCTTCACGGAATGCTTGAGAAAAACCAGCTGTGTGGGGGAAGACCTGGGCTCTCCCCTGAGAAGCCTCT
>NW_006461311.1:0-231 GCF_000325575.1 Pteropus alecto | reverse complement strand
CCTGCCGATCTGGAGCCTGCAGCATCCCCGCAGGCAATGGCCTTTCATCGCTATGATCGCCTTCCTGGATGTCAGGTGCTGGGAGAGTCCCCTGGGAGGCCTCACCCACTTCCTCCCCCAGCCCACGGGGCTGCATTCGGCACCCGGTGGGTCTTTCATCCCCGTGGTGGCTGAGAGGGTTTGTTTCTTCAGCAGTGTTGGAAAATCATCACAGACTAGGGGAGGAGACAT
>NW_006461310.1:0-231 GCF_000325575.1 Pteropus alecto | reverse complement strand
AAAGCACAAGTGAAGTCACTTGAAGTGTTCTCTTGCACTGCCTTACCCACCCAGGTTACATCTGCTGTTCTAAACCCAGTTCGAGGTTTACTTTCCTCACAAAACCTTCCTGGACTAGTCCAGTTTTTACTGATGTCGATCTCCTTTGAATCTCTATACAGTCTGCACTGCACAATACAGCACTGATTTATGAACAAGGCTGTAAGCTTACTGAGGGCAGACCCATTTAAT
>NW_006461309.1:0-231 GCF_000325575.1 Pteropus alecto | reverse complement strand
TTGTGTGTTTTCATTCACTGGACTTCCATTGATGTATAAAAATTGTTATTGACAAGTCTCTCACTAAATATGATCGTAAACTTAATAATGACTAACCATTGAAAAACACACATGTGTGGAGTTGCTAGAAATGGCTTCAAAATATACTGATTAGCTTTCAAAAGTCAAAGGCAGTATCTACTAAATCTGAACATATTCAAAAGCTATGATGCCATAATTCTTGTCCTATGA
>NW_006461308.1:0-231 GCF_000325575.1 Pteropus alecto | reverse complement strand
TTGGGAACGCCGAGGCCTGAGCCCACCCGGCCCCATAGCAGTGTCCCGGCCCCACAGCGGTCCCCCGGCCCCACAGCGGTCTCCCGGCCCCACAGCGGTCCCCCGCCATTCCCGCCATGTGCCACTCACACAGGGAGGAGCCATGAGGATGCACGGAGCTGGATGAGCACGGCCGCAGGTGAGCTGACCCCTCTGAGGCCTGCCCTGGGGAGAAAGCGATGGGCTCCCCCG
>NW_006461307.1:0-231 GCF_000325575.1 Pteropus alecto | reverse complement strand
CTCGGTGTGAGTAAGCATTGCTACTATTTTGATCATTTTGATCACAGTCTCCCACAACCCAGCTCTCCAAAACACTCAGGTCTGTTTCTTTCCCATCCTCAATTCTATGCTTATGTGTCTCACATAGTTCGATTATGTCGTATATCTGTTTCTCTACTGGAGAAGTATTTTAAAAGCTAATAATAACTGTGTTTTTAAATCCAAGTTTCCAGTTATTTTTCAAATCGTGGT
>NW_006461306.1:0-231 GCF_000325575.1 Pteropus alecto | reverse complement strand
TCATAATTTCCCTTTTGTATTACCCACTCTAGATCTCCCTCACTCATGGTCAGACTTCTGCTGGTTCAGGTTGCTTGTCCAATAGCAGGCAATCCAAACCTTCTTTTCTGAGACGTCTGAGCCTCTAATTATACTTTTCATGTCATGCCAGGTGTGCATTTGCCCATTTGATCATATCGCTACTCAGAAACACTACAAAGTGCCCAGTGAGCCTCCTGAGTTCTAAATATG
>NW_006461305.1:0-231 GCF_000325575.1 Pteropus alecto | reverse complement strand
GAGTTGAAATAAATGAATACTGGCACAGATGATATTTAAAAAGGTATCCAACCAAACATGCAGAATCTTCACACGCTTTCAGTGAACTGGCTACATTTCTGGGTGCTCCAGTTACAGCCACGTGGGACGAAACAGAGCCCACAGTGTCAGCAATCGTCATTGCTGAGAATCAGAGATTGGCTTACCTCAGGCAACTGGAGGCAGAAAAATTAAGGGTTTATTTTGACTCTC
>NW_006461304.1:0-231 GCF_000325575.1 Pteropus alecto | reverse complement strand
CAGGAACGTGGTACCTGGCGGGGGTCTGTGTGGGGAAGAACACCCACGGGAGCCTCCCAGGCCTCGGAGCACTGGAGGGCGACAGGAAGGAGGGTTCAGGGCGCCCCAAAGCCCGCGTTGAGGGCCGTGAGAAGGAAAAAGTGCACATTTGAGGTGATGGCTGTGACAGAGGCCAGAGTTAAATGCCCGAGGTTAAGGGGGGTCCTCTGGTCTCCTGAGAAATTTAGCGCT
>NW_006461303.1:0-231 GCF_000325575.1 Pteropus alecto | reverse complement strand
AGACATACTGTTTTTTCTGCAGCAACTGCCCCCTCTTACAAAGGCTCAGGGACTAAGCTGAGTGAAGACAGGCTTCTTGTCAGACCTCGCTCATGTCTTTGGCCTGTCCTAATTTTTCTGGCCTTTCTTTTATTTAAGAGCACTTTGTAACTAGCCAAGCAAAGGGAATAAAAGGGAGAGCTTTGGAAAACAAACTACATTGACTAACAGGTCCTGACCAGGATTTTCTAT
>NW_006461302.1:0-231 GCF_000325575.1 Pteropus alecto | reverse complement strand
TATTTAGTGGCAAACTTTGGGAGTAAGGTTAGGACAATAATCCGAGAGTTATCTTAGGGTAAACGCTGCAGCTGCAAACACCATCAGCAAGTATTCTCTTGGCAAACAGGACATGGGTTAATGCATGCTGCTAAAGAAGCCAGTCTGGAAAGGATACATATTATTTTACTATATGTCATTCTGGAAAACTAGAGAGAGAGTAAAAAAGATCAGTGGTTACAGGTTCAGGGG
>NW_006461301.1:0-231 GCF_000325575.1 Pteropus alecto | reverse complement strand
GCCTTAAAGAGAATTGAGTCCTCAGTATTATCTCCAAAAAGTGGCAAAATGTTTTGGAACACAAATAGCCCTGGTTTGAATCACTCTTGGCATACTACATATCAAGTCCTGTGTGACCTTGGTTTAGTCACTTGACTTCTCTGAGCTTCAGCTTCCTTGTATGTAAAATGAGAAGCATAATTCCTGCCTTATAATGTTGTTAATAGCATCAAATGAAATAATGTATATAAA
>NW_006461300.1:0-231 GCF_000325575.1 Pteropus alecto | reverse complement strand
TTTTTTTTCTCTGATGAGGAGTTTTATGCTCTACTCTCTTAGCAACTTTAAAAGGTGCAGTGCAGCATTATTAACTATAGTCACCATATCATATGATATATCTCATGAAATTTATTTTGTAACTGGAGTTTTGTACCTTTTGGGCACTTTCACTCATTTCACCTACCCTGCACCCGCCACTGGCAACCGTCAATCTATTTTTTGTACCTATCAGTTCGTTTTTTGTTTGTT
>NW_006461299.1:0-231 GCF_000325575.1 Pteropus alecto | reverse complement strand
TCAAGCCTTGCATTAATTTGTATTGATAATCGTGTGCGTGTGTGTGTGTGTGTTTTAAGAGTCCTCCCTCAGTGACTCTAGATCTGCCAACCTTTAGTATCTGAAAGAGCAGTCACAGAACTCTAGAAAATCTTTTCTCAGTGATTCTGGACCCAACTGGTGTCTCAGCTGAGATACTTTCTCCTTCCCCATGTTACTCAGTTAATATGTTAGATTTCATTTCAGATATCA
>NW_006461298.1:0-231 GCF_000325575.1 Pteropus alecto | reverse complement strand
AAAAATAATCAGCTCAAAATAATCCTTATGGCAAAGAAACATATTTTGGGGTGACCGTTCCTGCTCCCCTTCAATTTGGAGAATGAAGGAGAATCATCAAGTAATCCATTTCTTATGATCTATGTGTGAATAAACTCCACGAATTCCAGACTTTATCATTAAATGAATTGCTTAATAAAATAAAGGCTTGGACTTATTAATTTCACACATACACACACACACACACACACA
>NW_006461297.1:0-231 GCF_000325575.1 Pteropus alecto | reverse complement strand
ACAGCAGGTTCCAGCAGGCAAACACCCTTCCGTTCCGGCTGTGGTGAACCCGAAGTCATAAAGCTGTCTGGAGTCACAGCCACTTTTGAACCACAGGGGCAAAGATGGGGACGGCCTCAGGGCGACCACCCGAAACCCATCAAGAGGGTCACATGCCTGCCCCCCTGGGGGCTCAGAGCCAGTGTTTAGGGCTGCGTGGGGGAGACCCCGCCCTACAGGAGGGAGTCCACT
>NW_006461296.1:0-231 GCF_000325575.1 Pteropus alecto | reverse complement strand
AATTTTATTAAAAACATGAAGCTCAAAAACACCAAGATAAACCTGAAATCCATACCTAGACACATTAGTCTAACTGCTGAAAGAAAAGACAAAAAGAGAAATCTTGAAGTAGCTATAATTAGTCTAATAATACCAAGTATTGAAGATGGGAAGTTAACAAGCACACATACATTGCTGGTGGAGATGTAAAATAGTACAAAACTTTAGAAAACAGTTTGACAGCTTCTTATA
>NW_006461295.1:0-231 GCF_000325575.1 Pteropus alecto | reverse complement strand
GTGAACATCAGAGAGTGCATTTACACAAACCTAGAAGGTCTAGCCTGCTGCACACCTAGGCCATGTGGTATAACTGATTGCTCCCAGGCTATAAGCCTGTACAGCCCATTACTGTACTGACTACTGGAGGTAACTGTAGCATAACTGTAAGTACAGTACTTATATATAACTAGCAGTACAGTAGTATTGTTTACATCAGTAGCATCACCTCAAACACATGAGTAATGCATC
>NW_006461294.1:0-231 GCF_000325575.1 Pteropus alecto | reverse complement strand
AGGAACAGGGTTCTCACCAGACCCTGGATCTGGCTATGCCTGGACCTCACACTTCAGCCGACGGGAACCATAAGCAATGTGTCTCGGGGAAGCTGCCCATCTGCAATCGTTGTCACGTCAGCCTGAGCTAAGACAAGAAGCCAGTCACCCTCTGCGACCCTCATCCCAGGCAAATCCCGTAGGACAAGCCGATGCTCGAGAGACGTTCACAGGCAAAGGCGTGGTGCATGG
>NW_006461293.1:0-231 GCF_000325575.1 Pteropus alecto | reverse complement strand
AAGTGTGTACTTGATGCTGAGGCCACAGTGGAAGCCGTCACCTCTAAAACCAAGAGCAGTAGGTCACTGAGGTTCCTGAAGTTCATTTCCAATCTTGTGCTTTGTGACTTGGCGGGAGCTGGGCATCGTTAGTGGCAGACGGAATGTGAAATTCCCCGGAGCCCCTGCTCTGGGGCCTCTGGGATCCTAAGTGCAAAGGCCACGTGAAGGGCAGTTCATTCTGAATCTCCT
>NW_006461292.1:0-231 GCF_000325575.1 Pteropus alecto | reverse complement strand
CTTTCTCCCTGATGACTGACACCTGCTTTACACAATTTCAATCCTTATATAAACTCTATTTGTTCGGTTACCTGGTCGGCACCAGTCTCGAGGTCTGGGGATTACTTGTGTGAAGTTACGGGCTGAGAGGTACGTTCTCTGTCAGCCTGGGACCTGTGGCGGACGGGACAGTGACCCTGGTTTCCGGGGAGCAGAGGGAGCGAAGGGACGTCCCCGGGACGAGGACCTTGG
>NW_006461291.1:0-231 GCF_000325575.1 Pteropus alecto | reverse complement strand
TTTTTTTTTTCCCCACTTCCCAGTGTAACTTTTGGCGTTGGTTCCATGTCAATAATAAAAAGCTTCTTTGTTCTGTTTCATGGCTGCACAGTGTTCCATTGTATGGTTCTACCATCACTTACTTAACCAGTTCTCAGGTGATGGACACGTAGGTAGTTTGCAGCCTTCTGCTATGTCAAGCATTGACGCATTGAGAAGCTTCGTGCATGTCATCTCACTATATGTGCCTAC
>NW_006461290.1:0-231 GCF_000325575.1 Pteropus alecto | reverse complement strand
TATTTTATTTATCGGGCTTAAGTTCTGCACTTTAATAAGCCAGTTTTATTGAAGCATAATTTGCCTACAATCACATACAAACATTTTAGGTATGCATTCAGTGGGTTTTGACAAATGCATATACTGATATACACATCACTCCAGTGAAGGTACACATCATTTCCACCATTGTGTAACATTCCCTGATGCCCCCGAGGCTTAAAAATTTTTTCAAAAACTTCTGGAATTGAA
>NW_006461289.1:0-231 GCF_000325575.1 Pteropus alecto | reverse complement strand
TTGGCTAAACACTTTTTCTAGTCATGACTTTTTTATAGCAAATTCTACACTTCGCTGCTTTCTTAAACAAACCGTTATCTGAACAAATTATTATCTGAACATAACAATTTAATATTTTCTTGAGAAGTCAGAATTGACATTTTGGATTTCGAACGTTTTATTAATGTGTAACGTGTGGATGTCTTTTCCTGAGGTGTGTAGGGCCTGCTTCCTGTTTGCTAAATGGCCAGA
>NW_006461288.1:0-231 GCF_000325575.1 Pteropus alecto | reverse complement strand
TTGAATTAGTGTTTTGGATTTCTTCAGATAAATTCCAGAAGCGGAATTGCTGGGTCATAAGGTAGTTCGATTTTGAACTTTTTGAGAAACCTCCAAACTGTTTCCCATAGCGGCCGCACCAGTTTGCAGTCCCACCAAGAGTGCACGAGGGTTCCCTGCCCTCCACATCCTGGCCCGCACTTGTGTGTTGATTTACTGATGACAGCCACTCTGACAGGTGTGAGGTGATAT
>NW_006461287.1:0-231 GCF_000325575.1 Pteropus alecto | reverse complement strand
CTTAATCTCACTTTTCTGGATGTGAAGAATCTCAAATCATACAGATGTGAGAAATTAGGATCTCTCCTGAACATGTAGGAAACAGTGAACCTTCTCTATTCCCAGAAATATATAGGATATTTGCAGAGCCCCATTAGATATCTCATTCTCCAGTTTATCCTTCTAAATTTTTTGGCCAACTTCTTGTTAGCCCTATCTAACAAGGTAGATGCAATGTTAAACAATTGCCAC
>NW_006461286.1:0-231 GCF_000325575.1 Pteropus alecto | reverse complement strand
GAGAGTGGAGATAAAACTGGGACTTTAAATGATGGGTGAAATTAGGTACACAGGGGAGAGATAAATGAGGGTAATCATGGTATACACAATGAAATGAGAAAATGTTTCGAAGCGGGCTGGCATGAGAGACGGTACAGGAGATACCCATCTGACTCAGGTTATTAAGTTTTGATCAAATTAGAAAGGACTCTAAATGTCAGACTTAGGAATATTTAGGAGACTCTAAAAATG
>NW_006461285.1:0-231 GCF_000325575.1 Pteropus alecto | reverse complement strand
GCTGTCCCTTTTCTCAGGTATTCACTGTAGGCCGCCTCCAGCCATCGCCAATGGAGATTTCTTTAGCAGTAACAGAGAGTATTTCCAGTACGGAGTGGTGGTGACCTATCGCTGCAAACTTGGAGAGAGAGGGAAAAAGCTGTTCGACCTCGTGGGCGAGGCATCCATACGCTGCACCAGCAAAGACAACCGAGCAGGCATCTGGAGCGGACCTCCCCCTCAGTGCATCGT
>NW_006461284.1:0-231 GCF_000325575.1 Pteropus alecto | reverse complement strand
CACCCCAATAAACTTAATAAAAACTGGAAAAAAAAGAAAAAGCAATTAAAGGCATTACAATTGTAAAGGAATTAAAAAAAAAGAGTTAAGGGGACATCGGGGACTGTATTATGAGAATCACTATAGTATTCTTCTCCCCACAACTCAATGTAAACTACTGTTATAGCTCTATGAGTATGGAAGAATATAATATGGGATGCTAACAGGTTTTTAAAGACTATATAAAGTGAA
>NW_006461283.1:0-231 GCF_000325575.1 Pteropus alecto | reverse complement strand
TTGGGACTCATGGCCTTGGCAGGGAGGAGGCCGTGCTGACCTCCGCAAGGTCAGACAGCGACCGTGCTGTTCTGTTTTTGGAGAACGAGGCAAATGGTGCAGAAGCGGGCGCGGCCCGGCCCGAGGCCCCGCGTGGTGCGTGGTGCGAGGCTGGCCCGGCGCACGCGCCCTCCGTGCCGCTCGCCTTCAGCCATCCGCTGCTGCGGTCACCTCCAGGTGTCTGGGATGGCG
>NW_006461282.1:0-231 GCF_000325575.1 Pteropus alecto | reverse complement strand
TCCAACTTTATTACGTAGGCTTTGTGTCCAAGTACGTCAGACTCAGAGGCTGCAGCCTCTCACCCCGCCCTCTGCCGGCCCCACACGCAGCAGCTTCCAGACCCAGACCCTTGCACCACTGAGGCCTTCACACACGACAACGTGCCATTTTTAGACACTCAGCTCCGACTGAGCGATGAGAGCGTGAAGGCAGTAGCAGTTTATGTCTTGATGGGACCTTTCTGAAGATTA
>NW_006461281.1:0-231 GCF_000325575.1 Pteropus alecto | reverse complement strand
GGGACACATGCAAGCGGGTTTCATCTCTGAGCAGGGTACAGTCTGAGCCCAAAGCCGTGTGTCGGGGCTGGGCCAGGAACAAGGCGTGGGAGAGGAGCGCATGGCACGAAAAGACGAAGCTGCGCTGAACGAACCTGTCCAAGTTCAAAGAACACCGTGGTGGGAAATGCCCCAGGGCCAGGGCTGAGCGGAGGGACCAGCCTCGGGGAGAAGGCGGAAGGAATTGTCGCT
>NW_006461280.1:0-231 GCF_000325575.1 Pteropus alecto | reverse complement strand
TGTACCTACTATTTTAAGCGAGCACTTAGTAGGCACGCCTGTCTTCATTCTTCGTTAGCATATCTTTCCACCCTCAGAGGTTTCAGTGTTGGGAGCAGCTGCCGGCACTCTCATGTACGGGTGGGCCATGGGAGACCTTTTCGGTCGCTTCTAGCTTTTCAGTTGACTAACCAAGTGACAATGGACATTATATACTGCGCAGAGATTTACTAGTTGGAGCATGTCTGTGGA
>NW_006461279.1:0-231 GCF_000325575.1 Pteropus alecto | reverse complement strand
AGAATCTAGAATGCTATAAGAGAAGTTAACAGGGAGGATCCACCAGGATCAGGGATCAGAAACAGCCTCTCCTGAGGAATCGATATCCAAAAGATGAAGATTAGTTACTAAGGAACATGAGTATGGGGAGAAAAGATTCTGAGAACAGAGAATAACACAAGTAAAGAGTAGAAAATGGGGCACTGAAAAAACCTATACCTGGATGCCTGGGCATAGCCACGGAGGAGGAAG
>NW_006461278.1:0-231 GCF_000325575.1 Pteropus alecto | reverse complement strand
TCTTCATTTATGTGTGTTTATTTCTTCATCTTGTCCCCTAGACAAACTTCAGAGCCTGAAACGATCTCTACCCGTTTCTGTCTACACAGTCTGACTTTCCTTAATGAGGTCTAAATCTTGGTGTTGGGAAGCCCTTCTCCAAGTCTGTCACTCCTTGAGTACTCTGCCTTAGCCGTCGAGGTAGCAATTGCTCCCAACATGGCTATCCTTGGATTCTTCAGAGTTCTTGTG
>NW_006461277.1:0-231 GCF_000325575.1 Pteropus alecto | reverse complement strand
TTAGTGTTAGGTTTAGGTTAAGGGTAAGGCGTTAGTGTTAGGGTTTTTCTTAGTGTATCATTTGGGGTTAGGGTTAGTTTTTCGGTTAAGGTTAGTATTATGGATAGGTTATGGTTATGGATACGTTATGGTTAGGTTTAGTGATAAGGTTAGAGTTAGTGTTAGGGATAGTGTTAGGATTCACATTAGCTTTACTTCTAGGATTAGGTTTATGGTTATGGTTAGGTTTAA
>NW_006461276.1:0-231 GCF_000325575.1 Pteropus alecto | reverse complement strand
AAGATGCCCCCAGTTAAGGTCCCTGAGGTAGAACGGGACAGGCACATCTCAGGCCCACGGGCTCACGTGGAGTCGGACCCCCGCCCCCAGCTGGGCTGCTCCCTATAGTCCCAAGTCTGGGGTCCAGGCGCTGAACAGCGGCCCTAATCAATGCTTTGAAGTGCGACAGCAGGCGACTCCGCAGGAGCTGGCCTTAGGCCTTCACTGGGGCGGCGCCCGCCGCCTGCGACC
>NW_006461275.1:0-231 GCF_000325575.1 Pteropus alecto | reverse complement strand
TTCCCAGAGCTGCTGGGATTTGTGGTGCATAGGAAATTCACAGTTGCATCGGGCAGCAACAGGCCATTGAGCGAGATGGAAGCTGCATTGTCAAGTTGTACAATACGTGCAATTGCAGTAACTGGACTACAACATTTTTATGATAGTGTTGATATTGAAAACAAAATAAAATCCATCAGCATAATAGTATGCACCGCTCATTGGATTTTAGAAAGTCTGTACCTTTGAAGA
>NW_006461274.1:0-231 GCF_000325575.1 Pteropus alecto | reverse complement strand
AACACGCTCATATCTGAGCCACAGGGCTGCGGCCATGGCTTCAGGCCGCGGTCAGTCCCTGTGGCCTGGGGACCATGGCGCCGCCCGCCCCCGTTCGGCGGGACAGGGGGTCATCCCCTCCCTCCACATGGAGCCTCCGGGCCAAGGCCTCGGAGCGAAACCGCAGTCCCGGACTTCAAAGGTGACTCTGTCCACCCAGCCTCCGGTCAACGAGCTCTGTGTCATCCTGTC
>NW_006461273.1:0-231 GCF_000325575.1 Pteropus alecto | reverse complement strand
AGACACAGAAGGCAGATCTCCTCAGAGGTGACCAGGTAGCTGAGTGCGGCTCAGCACAGGGGCAGCTCACGTGAGAGGCGGGTGCGCAGGCAGGTGCCACGGTTACAGCTGTGTGTCTGCACGTGGGTTGGTGCGCACACACACATCTCCTTCCTCTGTCGGCTGAGAACGCCTAGAAGCAAAAACACTCCAACAGCAACGAGCACACCTACCACCGAGACCTTGCCTGTC
>NW_006461272.1:0-231 GCF_000325575.1 Pteropus alecto | reverse complement strand
TATTCCCTATGCTGTACATTACATTCTTGTGACATATTTAATAACTGGAAGTATGTAGTTCTTAATCCCCTTCCCCTTTTCTGTCCATCCCCTCTAACAACCATCAGTTTGTTTTCTGTATCTATGAATGTTTCTGTTTTCTTTTATCTGTTCATTTGTTTTGCTTTTTAGATTCCACACCTAAGTGAAACCATATAGTGTTTGTCTTTCTCTGTCTGATTTATTTCACTT
>NW_006461271.1:0-231 GCF_000325575.1 Pteropus alecto | reverse complement strand
TACCTACAGGTCTGACCTTCCCACCCCATGGGCTGGGTTGCAGCTCTGACTGTGGCCGTGACCCACAGTGGTGAGGTCCACTAGATAACTGCCGTTCCCCCGAGGGTGGCTGCCGAGGACGTGAGCACGTGTGTGCGTGTGTATGGGGGGGTAGCACACATAAAATCCCACATGCTGACCTGCCAGACGCAACATGTGCTGGTGGGAACAAGGGCCACCGTGTCCTCAGGT
>NW_006461270.1:0-231 GCF_000325575.1 Pteropus alecto | reverse complement strand
AAATGAGCTGAATTTAATCACAAGGGTCCTTATACGAGGGAGGCGGGAAAGTCAAAGTCAGAGGAAAAGATGTGAAGATCAAAGGAAAGGTCAAAGTAATATAGCCATAAGCCTAGGAATGCAGGCAGTTTCTAAAAGCTAGAAAATACAAGGATCTGATTCCCCTTGATCCTCCTAGAAGGATGCCCCTCTGTCAATGTTAGAAGGGCTTTTCCAAATCTCCCCACTCCC
>NW_006461269.1:0-231 GCF_000325575.1 Pteropus alecto | reverse complement strand
AGGGAGGGGGGGGAGAGAGAGAGAGAGAGACAGACACACTAGAAACACACACAAAACAGACACATTAAGAATGTTCAATAAAAGAATGTCAAATTTAATGAGGTGGTGTAAAAAGATATCAGGGAGAAACATAATTTTTTAAGGAGAGTATTTATATATTTCCCTAGTCTTTCAATAAAACATATCAATTGTGTTAATGTGTTCTTTTATACAAATCAAATATCCAAACTT
>NW_006461268.1:0-231 GCF_000325575.1 Pteropus alecto | reverse complement strand
AGTCAGTGGTGGAGCCGCAGGTCTGGAGGCGTGGTAGAAAACTCACTATGATGTGGATTTATTCAATCAAGGGTAAGAGCCAATAGCCACTGCGAAATATTTACAATTAATAGGTAACATGTGACACAAATTGACTTGAAAGTATGGAACTGCACGGTAAATAGAAATTTGATTTCAACAGAAATCTTTTAAATGCAAGCCTGACAAGACTGGAATCAGGATACTTTGTGG
>NW_006461267.1:0-231 GCF_000325575.1 Pteropus alecto | reverse complement strand
AGATCACATACAACCAATGCAAAGATCACGTCCAGAGCCCCTGGCACAGGGGATCAGGGAGAGTGTGCCACCTGGCCACACTCTCCCTGATCATTAGGCCATCAGGCCAAGGCTCAGAGATGAAACAAATATCCTGACACATAGAAACAAACACAGAGTCTAATAAATGAGAAAACAAAGAAATATGCCACACATGAAACAACAGGAGAGAACTCCAGAAAATAAGCTAAA
>NW_006461266.1:0-231 GCF_000325575.1 Pteropus alecto | reverse complement strand
TCCTCAGCCTTAAAGTGGGGATAATGATCACACACACCTTCTCATTCTCTTAGTCATCTTCTCGACAATTATCCGAGTACACGCTACGTGTTTGCGTATACCGAAATGCTAAGTCTTTGGCAGCTTAAAAAGAAAAGCTCGCGACTTTCTAAAACGTATATTGGAGATACACGCCACGCACAGACACATACACAAGGGAAAAAACCCATAGTATGTCCCACGTGGTAAGTA
>NW_006461265.1:0-231 GCF_000325575.1 Pteropus alecto | reverse complement strand
CAGCTGGGGGCCACTCTGCTCCTGCAGACAGTCTTTGCTCCCAGTCTAGGAAAAGGTCCTCAGAAAATGACAGCTCCCATTAGGGGACCCACGGGGCCAAAGCAGGCCTCCAGGAAGAACCAGACGGCTCCTGAAGACAGCGTCCGGCTGACCGCCGTTTCGTCCAGGCTTCGCCGCTCACGGCGGACGATGGCCATAACCACGGCGGGAGCAGCGACGAGGGCCGTGAAG
>NW_006461264.1:0-231 GCF_000325575.1 Pteropus alecto | reverse complement strand
AAATGTCATTTCCACAAGTACGAAGGGAACGTGGCCATTAGTTTGTTTTTACACAGAGAGGCACAGCCTGGACAATGTCTGAAAGACGCCAGAAGAAGGCTGGCTTCTCAGTGTTTTCAGCTTCACAGGTGTCACTGTGTAATAAAAGAAACTGAGAGTCCAAAAACCTCGCTTCTGCTCCTAGAACTTCTAGCTATGTGAACTGGGATAACAGACTTCTCCACAGGCCTT
>NW_006461263.1:0-231 GCF_000325575.1 Pteropus alecto | reverse complement strand
GTCCCCTACAAAGCAGGTTTGGGGAGCCATCTAACCTGGCAACATTTTTCCTCAGTTTTTAAGGTCATCGATTAACTGTCTCACTCAGAAATAAATTTGTCTCTCACAAAAACATCATCTCAGAGAGTAAAGTTCACTAAGGATGGCCCCATGTTACCTCTGATCCAAGGGAGTTCTGAGATACGGAAGGATAATATTGTGGCCACTTCATGAAATAAACTCAGATTTGGG
>NW_006461262.1:0-231 GCF_000325575.1 Pteropus alecto | reverse complement strand
AATAGTAAGAAAGGAAAACAGCTGTGCAAGGCGTGACAAACGGGGCCCATGGACTGCAGCCGGAGGGTCCCCGGGGAGGCCGGGGGGCGGAGGGTTGTAACTAGTTAAGAATGACAGAGAAGGGCTCTGTCATTTTATCAAACAGTGTCAGAAGACATAGTAACAGACACGTAGAAAATGAAGCAAAGAATAAATCAGGCGATTAAACTTTAAGTCCCAGGAAAACAAAAA
>NW_006461261.1:0-231 GCF_000325575.1 Pteropus alecto | reverse complement strand
ATGCAGCTTCTGTAACTTCTTCACTCAGAAACAGACAGAGCAGTAATAATAGTTATATAAGCAGCTTAGGAATAGGATGCTGGGTCTGATGACCCAGCTCTATACTCTCCCAGGTGTTACATTAAGTTCTTTACCTGCATTGCTAAAGGACCAATCAGAATTTGTTTGCAGGAAAAATCATCATGCAGGATAGGGAAATCACGTTGTACACTCTAAAATGTTTTAAATAAC
>NW_006461260.1:0-231 GCF_000325575.1 Pteropus alecto | reverse complement strand
CCTGAGCAGTTCAGGTGAGGAGTCGAGCTTGACAGCGAAGCGCCTCACGCTTCTGGCCCCAACCCACGCCAGGAGAATGTTTTGCAGCAGCTCAGCGCCTGCCCCTGGGCCGGGCGGCAGGGGTGCAGTGACATTCGACCTGGGTGTGTGGCCTCTGCACTTGCTCTGGCCTCGGAGCCCGCTCTCAGCTGTTTGCAGCTGCACGTCTGACTTGGGAGCTGGTCTTGGGGA
>NW_006461259.1:0-231 GCF_000325575.1 Pteropus alecto | reverse complement strand
TTTAGTACTTTAATCATATGTTATGTTGCTATGGGTTTTTCTTTGTCATGTGTATCTCAGGGATTAATTTGAAACTTGTTTGGGTGGGTCAGATCTCTGGTTAGTACCTGAAATTGGTATTACATTGGTTTGAGTCTGTACTGCATGTGTTCACTCAGGGGTTAGTCTGAGACTAAGGCAGTGGTTCACATCTCAGCTTGGTTATTCTGGTTTGGGTCTGCTCCATGCATG
>NW_006461258.1:0-231 GCF_000325575.1 Pteropus alecto | reverse complement strand
CCCACAGACACACACTCACACACTCTCACACACACCCACACACAAACACACTCACACACACCCACACACACTCACACTCACACATTCACACACTCTCACACACACGCACTCACACACTCACACACACGCATCCACACACACACACACACACGCATCCACACACACTCATACTCACACACTCACACACTCACACACCCACACACACTCACACTCACACACACACTCACACAC
>NW_006461257.1:0-231 GCF_000325575.1 Pteropus alecto | reverse complement strand
GTTTTTCTTCAGGAGAATGAACCCAGCTCAGGTAATTCCTAGGAACCTAAGAAGGTGAGACTTGCTCTGCAGGTAAGATAGGGTGGATGTCAGTGTTAAAGAGAACCAGAACTTTGATCCCTGGCTCAGCCCGAATGGCTCCCATCTTCTCCATTCTCCAAACCTCTCAAAGGAAACATTTCCAGGAAAACTGTTATGGGATTAATCTCTACCAAGTCATTTTAACTATTT
>NW_006461256.1:0-231 GCF_000325575.1 Pteropus alecto | reverse complement strand
GGGAATAGGAGTAGTTGGGACCAGGAATGTCTAATATCGCTCTTGTTGTGTGTGTGTGTGTGTGTGAGTGCTCCCATTCATGCAATACCACCCAGGAAGCCTACGATTTGCCATCATCATTACAAAGTCCACAAAGCTCTTTCTTCTTGGGACTGATGCTGAGAATCCCAGCCTGTCCCCAGGGTCTCCCCTGATGCTCTCTGGAGTGCTCTGGGATCAGAGGGGTCAGGG
>NW_006461255.1:0-231 GCF_000325575.1 Pteropus alecto | reverse complement strand
TGATCTATCCTTTCTCCTCCTCCCTCGGTCACAGAAGGCCAGGACTGAGCTGGGCACATGGCTGCCTGGAGCAGGGCCACTTCCAGCATCCCCTGCAACTGGGCAGGGCCCCGTGGCCGGGATCGAGCCAAGGGGCAGTGTGGGGAAGGGGTAGTGTGTGACGTCCAGGAAACAGCCCTAAACGTGGCCCTTCCTGGCCCCTTCCTCCTTCCTGCGGGCTGGAGGACACAT
>NW_006461254.1:0-231 GCF_000325575.1 Pteropus alecto | reverse complement strand
TCACAACCACCTTCAGAAGGATCATCATCCCTTATGTGCAGACAAGAAAACAAAAGCTCATAAAGGCTGAACACCCAGCACACAGCTGGGGAGAGCCAGGCCAAGACCAGACTCAGCGTTCTCCTATTTGCAGACCAAGCAAATGGCTCAAAGATAATAAGACATTAGCTCTGCCTTCTGAAAATGATGAATATCCAATACCCCCTGAGTCCAAATCAATGGTGACAGTGA
>NW_006461253.1:0-231 GCF_000325575.1 Pteropus alecto | reverse complement strand
TGTCACGCAGTAGGGTAGAAAGAGGACGCGGCACAAGACATCTTCGGATTTCTAGCCAAAACAGACTATTACTATGTAATCAACAATTCATTTTCATAGCACTCCTGTTTACAATGCTGATTTTCCCGAGAACTATGAGTTTTATTGGTATTAATTTAGCGAGCTCTGCTTTTAGGCTAAAATGTGCTACAAAGTATAGAAATACCTATGAAGGCTAACTGAAATGATACT
>NW_006461252.1:0-231 GCF_000325575.1 Pteropus alecto | reverse complement strand
GAGTAACATCTACCCTGGTCTGTGACCTGCTTCACGAGGAAGAGGCTCTCTTGCAGCCATCCCCTTTTCCTACATCAACATTCCTTTATGTCAGGATTCCTACCTGGCACCTGTCCCCCCACTTCTCCCCCCCTACCCCTGGCCTGCCCTCCTCCTTGACAGGGAGGTGAAGCAGTGAGGGTGGCACTCAGCTGGCTGGTGAGTCCCTTTGGAGGCATAGGATGGTCTTTA
>NW_006461251.1:0-231 GCF_000325575.1 Pteropus alecto | reverse complement strand
TGTGCTTTGGGACCACTTTCACCTATTTCACTCAAGGCCCTTCCCCCACCCCCCACCGCCCCTCAAGTCAGACCTTACAGATAGTCAGAAATGTGGAAGAAAGTTGAGGAAAGTGTTTCACACTGGATAAGTAGGTTTGAGAGTTACAGTTTTCTTAGATCAATAAAAGGAAAAAAGTTAATATTATCAAGGGGATAAAGCATATGTTAGAACTTATTCTTCTAGCCAGGA
>NW_006461250.1:0-231 GCF_000325575.1 Pteropus alecto | reverse complement strand
GTCAGACCGTCTGGCATCTCCTCTCTCCCTAGGACTGTGTGGCCCTGACAAGTGTCGGGACCTTTCTAAGCCTCCCTTCCTCACGTGCGTGTGTGTGCGTGTGGGTGCGTGTGGGTGTGTGTGTGTGCGTGTGGGTGCATGTGGGTGTGTGTGTGTGCGTGTGTGTGCATGTGGGTGCGTGTGTGTGTGTGTGTGCGCGTGTGTGCTTTAGTGCGGGATGCTCTCTGGTCT
>NW_006461249.1:0-231 GCF_000325575.1 Pteropus alecto | reverse complement strand
TTTTTTTTAATATTTAGAGGACCTAATGAAAAAGTCTAGCTTGCAGCCTGTGTCTGTAATATGATAATATCAAAATATCAAAGCATATTCTCTGCAGATATTTCATGAGATAATTTGAATACATGAATTAGCTCAGTGCCACGGAGGAAGATATTTTGCTAAGGTGGGGTTGAGGAGAGAGAACAGTTGGGACCCTATCTGACTCAGTGGTGGCAGGGGTCCGGGCGGGGG
>NW_006461248.1:0-231 GCF_000325575.1 Pteropus alecto | reverse complement strand
AGTCTCCTGGGTCTATTGAGTAAATTCTCCTCTGCCACTGCAGTGTCAGTTTACGTGCCAGCGCTGTCTCTGTGGCTCCCTGGACAAGTTCCAATCATAGCAAAGTCAGCTACTGCCACCCTTAGGCCTGAATGCGCCATCCCAGGGTAGGGGCAGCTGCCTATTACCGTGTGGTGGGCACTTTGTATGTTGGATGGGGCAGGAGCTCAGGGAGTCCAGGGCCATCAGGCC
>NW_006461247.1:0-231 GCF_000325575.1 Pteropus alecto | reverse complement strand
AGATTCATACGTTAACATAGAGGCTTACATAATGACAGGTAACCAAGGAGGTGACATCCAGCACTCTTGCCCTATTCTCTTGATTAGAAGCAAGTCACAGGTTCTGTCCACTTTAAGGGGGAGGAGATTGTACACAAAGGTCCCCTCAGATGAGGCTCAGGGACCATACCTGGAACACATAGCACTCACTGGGATCGTGCTTGTTGCTTATCAGTATGAACAGGGGCTTGG
>NW_006461246.1:0-231 GCF_000325575.1 Pteropus alecto | reverse complement strand
ACTGGATTTACAGGGAAGATCAGTTCCTTACTTATATAAATGTCTGGTCACTGTGTTGTATACCTTAAATGAACGCAATATTGCATACAAAGTGTAACCGAAAAATTTTAAAACTTAGAAAAAAGAAATAAGGAGCATGCGTTGTGTCTCTGGGTGGGAGAGTAGAATAGTGGGCTTACAGTAATCTGGACGAGCTATCAAGTTTGAGCCTTGCACTTACTAGCCCCATGA
>NW_006461245.1:0-231 GCF_000325575.1 Pteropus alecto | reverse complement strand
GGGGCTCTTGGGCATAAAGCTGCTATGAACATTTGCATATAAATTTTTGCTTAGACACATGCTTTCTTTCTCTCAGGTGAATACTTAGGGCAATGGCTTGATCGTATGGTAGATGTAAGATTAACATTATGAGAAACTGCTAAATTGTTTTCCAGATATCATAGCACCATTTTGTTTGCCAGCAGCAGTGTTTGAAAGTTCCATCCTCCATGTCCTTGCCAAGACTTGGTA
>NW_006461244.1:0-231 GCF_000325575.1 Pteropus alecto | reverse complement strand
TCAGATTCAGCTCAGTCTCTGCGGTATTCGGTCTCTGAAGATACGGGGAGAGGTGCCGTCTGGATTGGGGAATGGGGGCTGCAGCTCAGCCTCTGGCAGCTGCGCCTGGTAATAATCAACTGTTATCTCTCTGCTGTTCTCGCTTCTCTACCGTCCCCACTTCCTGGCTTTCTGCCCTCATGGCTGGACACTGCCGCCGGCTACGTGGAGCTCGCAGCTTTCCCAGGCAGG
>NW_006461243.1:0-231 GCF_000325575.1 Pteropus alecto | reverse complement strand
ATTCCACGACGCACGTGTGACCAGCTCCGGCAGCGGAGGGTCTGGGGGGGAGGGAGTAACCGGCAGGAGGGACGCAGAGTCGGGGTGCGGGCATCGGGGAGTGGGTGACGTGGAGCACAGTTTTGATCAAGAGGGGTCAGCTCGCCGGGCGTGCAGGGGTGTCACAGGCAGAGAGCGGCCGCAGCGGTGCAGAGGCCGAGGCGGCATTGCCTGTGGGGGCGGGGCCGGCAG
>NW_006461242.1:0-231 GCF_000325575.1 Pteropus alecto | reverse complement strand
ACTGAAAGCACCTCATGAATGGTAACAGTTATCACCCCATAGGCCTTGAATTTGAATTATTGAGAAAACAACCAGCTCTCCAACTGGACCAAGAGTTCCTAGAAGGCAGAGGTATGTCTCCCAAACATTTGTGTGCCTTCCTGCACCCAGAAGCAGGCCTCACCCATGGGAGGCGTACGGGAACTATTTATGGACCGGGTAAAGATATCCTGAGAAAAGAGCAAAAGATGG
>NW_006461241.1:0-231 GCF_000325575.1 Pteropus alecto | reverse complement strand
AAAGTGTCACTTCTTTCACATTTATATTCAGATTGCTAATAGTCAAATAATTTTAATAATATAGTAGTTTTATTTAAAGTCTTAAGACTCCACTTTGTCTCTCATAGATTAATAGATTAAAAAAAAAAAACTATTAGGTCTGGCTTCTTTCACTTAGCATCTTGTCTTCAAGGTCCATCCACGTAGTAGCACGTGCTAGAATTGTATTCTCTTGTATGGCTGAATAATATT
>NW_006461240.1:0-231 GCF_000325575.1 Pteropus alecto | reverse complement strand
TACATATATATATATATATATATTGCATTGCACGTTCAACAAATATAAAGAAAGATACTCAATATCACTCATCATCAGAGAAAGGCAAATCAAAACCACACTAAGATATCAGCTCACGCCCGTTAGAATGGCTGTTATCTAGAAGGCAAGAGATCATAAGTGTCACCGAGGACGGGGAGGAAAAGGAACCCTCATGCACTGATGGTGGGAATGCAAACTGGGGCAGGCACC
>NW_006461239.1:0-231 GCF_000325575.1 Pteropus alecto | reverse complement strand
TCTTTGCCCAATCCGTCTGCTTATCAAGCAGCTGACGGCTTAAGTCTCTGGAGTGAATGTAACAGCAGTTACATTGAAAGGGATGTCACATTTGATTCTGTCCTTACTTGCTACTAAACTTTGGGTTGAGCTCAGGGTTGCTCAGATGGGGCCGGATAAAGGTGTGCAGCTTCCGCTCTTATTGACCTTTCTTCTTCTCACCTTCTTACGGACCTGCAGATCTTCCATGGA
>NW_006461238.1:0-231 GCF_000325575.1 Pteropus alecto | reverse complement strand
AATTAAGGACTCCTAATTATATAACAGACTAAATATGAAAGTTAAGAGAAAATTTATAATAGAAACATCAAATTAGAATGTAGGAAAATTAATTAGAAAGACCTGTGAACAAACAAGGAAAATTTTCCCTTTAGCATTGTCAGCAAGAGGCTTTGAGTCAGATGACCAAAGACCATATTTTAAATAAATAAGGTGCAAAGTGTCTTTTAAAGAATCCACAAATGTTAAATT
>NW_006461237.1:0-231 GCF_000325575.1 Pteropus alecto | reverse complement strand
GACCGCTGGGAGGGGTGAGGCCGTCTCGGAGATGCGGCGGCAGAGAGCAGCGCGTGCGGAAGACCGTGCTCGAGCGACCCTTCTGGAAAGGACAGCCGCGAATCCCCGGCCTCTCTGCGGCGTTACGGAGGGAATCGATAACGCACCAAAGACTGAAGCCGCGCGCAAGGCAAGTCCAGCGTTTGTGGAGAGCAGGCGTCTGCGAGCAAGCGCGCCACCCCCCGTGTGCGG
>NW_006461236.1:0-231 GCF_000325575.1 Pteropus alecto | reverse complement strand
AAAAATGAGAAGAGTGTAATTGGAGTAAAGTATTTTAAAGTTCTTGCATTGTCTTGGGAATAAAAAATGCTAATTTTCTTAGAATAGAATAAAGTCATACATAGACTCTTAGCCATTTTAAAGAAAGGCTTTTTAAAAAAGCAAGAAAAAAAAGTAATAGGTAAAAAAATAGGAAGCAAAAAGTAACTTTGTAGTGTTAAACCCCAAGATATAGATAATCACATTAAATAT
>NW_006461235.1:0-233 GCF_000325575.1 Pteropus alecto | reverse complement strand
TTTGCGATCCAATGCTATAGAACATCTAGGCATTTTAACAATAATTTGAAGGTAAAGATAGAATGGACACAGTAATTTAGGTATCTGTCTAAACGCAGAAAACAGAGAGCTAGAGGAAAAAGGCTCCTGGAATTTTTTGCTGTTTCTTCCAATCTCCCTTGACCTCATACCTTTTGGCCTTGAGATAAGGGTCAGCTACTCAACAAGGAAGAAGCAGAAAAGGAAGAGCTCTC
>NW_006461234.1:0-231 GCF_000325575.1 Pteropus alecto | reverse complement strand
CACACACACATATATATATGTCTAAATATTAGAACAGTTATTAAAATGATAAAAGATATGGGTGAAAATATAATTAGGTGGTAGGAAAGATCTTTGGTACTCTAAAAGAAAATATTGAGTTGACTATATTAAAATGAGGGGGGGAAAACCCAAAACCCAAAACCCTTTTAACAGTAAAAAAGCAGATAAAAACAGCAAAAAAACAAAAACAAAAACAAAAATCTCAAACAA
>NW_006461233.1:0-231 GCF_000325575.1 Pteropus alecto | reverse complement strand
GTAAGGAAATTGAAGCAATCATCAAAAACCTCCAAAAAACTAAAAGTCCAAGACAAGAACGCTTCACTAGTGAATTCCACCAAATATTCAAAGATGATTTAATATCTACTTTTCTCAAACTCTTCCAAAAATATTGAAGAAAAGTCATTTTATGAGGCCAGCATTACCTGATACCAAAACCTGGTAAGGATAAGACACAAAAAAAGAAAACTACAGAGCAACATCTCTGAT
>NW_006461232.1:0-231 GCF_000325575.1 Pteropus alecto | reverse complement strand
AGGCCGCCTCGCGCTCTGGCTCTGCTCACGCACGGTGTAAAGTCGCAGGCGGAAGGAGAGCTCGTCCCCATGAGCCCGCCCGTGGACAGGGGCTTGAGCCCCGCCTCGGGCCTCAGTCCCACACAGAGGGACGTGGGGGGCGGGGGGTGAGGCCTCTGGGGGTCCCCGTTCCGTGAGCACCTTCTTGCTACAGCACATTGGGCAGCCTGCTTGTGACGCCACCATGTCACC
>NW_006461231.1:0-231 GCF_000325575.1 Pteropus alecto | reverse complement strand
ATGTTTCAGAGATGACAGCAGAGCTGTCTTGGAGCACGGCGGCGTGAGGCGACCCCAAAAACACATTTTCCACTGGAAAAAACACCAGCAGAAGTCGCCGGCAGCATGTGGGCCTCAGTGAGTGTACGGGTCTGGGGCCCCCGGCAGCGGTCAGTTGCCCTAGCACCAGTCCAGCAAAGGGGTGAGGTCAGTGTGACCAGAGGGCTGGAGAAAGGTCCGGGGACTCGGTCG
>NW_006461230.1:0-231 GCF_000325575.1 Pteropus alecto | reverse complement strand
GCCTCCCGAGACCGCTCCTGGCTTCCCAGCGAGGCCGCCGCTCCCTCCACGCCCGGCCGCTCCGATGCCACGGAGCACGCGGCCGCCGTGCTCTCAGCCACGCAAGCCTGCACGCCCCGTTCCCTCGGGCTGGCGGCTCATAGGAGCCTAGTCACCCTGTGGCCTCTCCTTACCCTTGGTGGGGAATGTGGAGGCGGCTTGCTCAGGCGACCCAGGCTCAGGGTGTCTCGG
>NW_006461229.1:0-231 GCF_000325575.1 Pteropus alecto | reverse complement strand
TCCTTCCTCACCAAGCTGCCCTGAGTCCTGCTTCAAGAACAAACGGTGAGGTTCTCGTTCGCAAACGCGACACCTGAGCACGCGTCGGATCTCGCACCAGAACCGGGACCAGACGGATCAGGAGAATCGGCCGTCAAACGACTCCGGACGTACTGTACATAGACACAATGCAATGCAGTGAGTCGGCGTCTCCGGTAAGGGCGCAGAAAGTTCTGCGGGCGCAAAGGCAGA
>NW_006461228.1:0-231 GCF_000325575.1 Pteropus alecto | reverse complement strand
CCCTTGACCGAGAGGAGATGGAAGCCCAGGAGGCCGCTGCCCGAGGCTCCATCGCACCGTGGGAGGTGGCTGAGGGCGGCAGGACCCTGCTTCCGACTCCTGCATTGTCGCCGGTTAGCTCCGCCTGCGTCCGGGGCGTCCCCACCGAAGACGCTCCCGAGGACCCGCACGCGAGTCTCTTTCCTCCCCCCTGCGCCCTCCCTTTTCCCCGGTGAGTCTGAGCCGATTATC
>NW_006461227.1:0-231 GCF_000325575.1 Pteropus alecto | reverse complement strand
TTTTTTCTTTTTTCTTTTTCTTTTTTTTTTTTTAGCAGTCAAACGGGCCCTCTCAGAAATAGTTCGATAGTTTCGATAACTTTTATGTGTATATTTCATCATCCTCATGTATTTTACAGATGTGCTAGTACTTTTCATCTTCTTAAGGTCTATTCTTTGTTTAATCCTATATGATAATGTTGTCATCAATATTAACTATTAATATTGTTTTACTTTCACACAATACAAATG
>NW_006461226.1:0-231 GCF_000325575.1 Pteropus alecto | reverse complement strand
TGTGTGTGTATGTGATTACATTCCAATAAACCCATAGTAAGTTGAAAATGTCATAGGTTGAAATACATTCAAGATACTTAACATACCAAACATCATAGCTTAGCCTAGCCTATCTTAAACATGCTCAGCACGTTTACATTAGCCTATAGTTGGGCAAAATCTACTCACTGTTACTGACCAGTATCACTATAAAGTTTACACGTATGTGTGTGTATGTGTGTGTGTGTGTGT
>NW_006461225.1:0-231 GCF_000325575.1 Pteropus alecto | reverse complement strand
ATATCAGGGTATGTCTGTGTCTCCAATTTAGTATGTACTAATGATAATAAAGAAGAGTAGGATTTTCTTTAACCTTCAACTATTTAGTAGGGTCAATGGAATGAAGACTTGCCTAAAGAATCCCTAAGACTTTGCAGCTTCAAAAGCAACTCTGAAGGGTGCTTGAAAAAACCACCTTAATGAGGGGTTGACTAACTGGCATAAATGAAGGACAGATGATGAAGTGGTCTT
>NW_006461224.1:0-231 GCF_000325575.1 Pteropus alecto | reverse complement strand
TTGGGGAGGGCTTCCCAAAGGAGTGGAGTAGAAGCACAGTGGGGATGGTGAAAGAAGAAATTAATAGAAATTCACAAGTGGTATTATTATGCAGGTACAATCTAGCCATGTGGGCAGAGGAACGGGTGATTTTCTAGAACAAGTTAAAAATTGATTTTGAGACCTGACATCAAATTTTGTTAAAAAGTGAAATATTTGCTGTATTCCAAAAATGAGTGAAATAGACAAAAT
>NW_006461223.1:0-231 GCF_000325575.1 Pteropus alecto | reverse complement strand
TTGGAAGTGGTACTTAAGTTTTCCTTTAATTTTTTTCTTATGCTGGTTTTGCATAAATGTGAGCTCAACTCTTCAAACTCTAATTGAAAGAAAATTGCTGGAGACACCGTAACTTTGATCCATCAGACCTTTGAGGGAAAGTTCACTTTTAACCCTGCAAGAATCTCATCTCAAATGAACTTGAAAGTTCTGCTGGTGACCTGGGCTCTGGCTTTAGAGGGAGGAGACTTT
>NW_006461222.1:0-231 GCF_000325575.1 Pteropus alecto | reverse complement strand
TAGAACTGCACTCCCCACAACAGAAGCATGCCCCCCCCCCCACAATACAGTTGGTGCCTGCTGTTTTATTCTCATGTCAGCCCCGTATAAACCCATAAATGTAAAAAATGTATTTTTTACATGTAAAAAATGTATTTTTTACATGAAGTTTTCCCAAGCCCACCTTACCCATAAAACCCAATTCTTCCAATTGGGCCTCTCGCCACTGAAACCTTCCCTTCTTGATCAGCT
>NW_006461221.1:0-231 GCF_000325575.1 Pteropus alecto | reverse complement strand
GTCACAGACACCGAAAGTGGGCGCACGCAGGGGACGTGACTGTGCCCGTTGACTAGATCTTCGTCTAAGTTGAAGATGAGACTCAAGGTTTCTGTCTGCTTGCCTCGCCAGGTATGGCCTGAAACCTACCGGAAGTTAGTGCCGTGCACGTAAAAGGCCGTCCCTCAATAAATACTTTCCAGTCCTCGTGTGACCATTAGTGCAAGGTCAAGAGGGTCCCCAAACCTGCAA
>NW_006461220.1:0-231 GCF_000325575.1 Pteropus alecto | reverse complement strand
GCCCGCTCGTCCCACCCACCCGCCAAGGTCAGCACAAGGTCGTGGCTGGGACGAGTCTCCGCCCTGGTCCGCTGGCGACCTGGGCTCGGTAGGGTTTTGCCGTTTTAGGTGGCAGCTTGGTTCTCCTTGGTTTCTTGTGGGTTACAGGTGTTTTCCGATAACCAGGTCGCTTTTCGTCCCTCTGACAAGGACTGCCGGGCGCCGGCCGCGGCGCGTGGGCTGTGCGAGCCT
>NW_006461219.1:0-231 GCF_000325575.1 Pteropus alecto | reverse complement strand
TCAATTGGTTGAGAAAAGTTTGAATATTTCTTATCCATCCCCATAACTCATGCTCCTAATCCCCCATGAAACTTCATAGGAAGCACATACCCGACAATGTGACCTCATCTCTGCAACTGAATGGTGTAGACATGCAAACAAGTGGCTTCCAGGCTGAACTGTCACAAAATACCTGCTGAAAAGTGCCGGTCTTCATTGGATAATGACAATCGGAAATAATTAAATCCTTTC
>NW_006461218.1:0-231 GCF_000325575.1 Pteropus alecto | reverse complement strand
GGGAGCGGTATGGAAAACGTACTGAAGGAAGGGGTTCTTTGCTTCTACGGACCTGTGGGCACTGGTTTCTAAATGCGTAAACTTACGGAATAGTTTTGACATGCCCACGGAGCAGTAGCAGGTGACTGGGTGTCGTGGGGCGCGGGGAGGCTTAGCGACACGCCCGAGGCTTCAAGGATTTGGTCTGTTATTTTTTCTCCATCCTCGGGAGCGCATTGGAGGACAACAGGG
>NW_006461217.1:0-231 GCF_000325575.1 Pteropus alecto | reverse complement strand
GGCATCGATTATTTTCCTGGGTCTTCATAAAAACGCTGCCTGTTCTGACAGTTATTCCAAATTCCTTTCTTCCTGATCTTAAAATATCAAAAGTCCAATACTCTCTCTAAGTCTCTATAGTTTAAAAAGCGCCCTCCTAAGAACCTCTCATCCTTCCTAATTATTCCCAGTCCTGGTGGCTGGTGGCCTTTTTGATGATGGAGCACACGGGGACTAGATTCCCTTTGGTTA
>NW_006461216.1:0-231 GCF_000325575.1 Pteropus alecto | reverse complement strand
GTGTTCACCACCCAAAGTTAAATTTTATTCCTTCACCAAATGCTTAACCACCTTACCCTTATCTTCCGCCCCCTCCCACTTCCTTCTGGGTAACCAAAAATCACAGTCCATTTCCATGAGTCTCTCTTTGTCATATTTGTTCATTGCTTTCAATTTTGATTCCCACATATGAGTAAAATCATATGGTTTTCAACATTTTCTGTCTGAGTTTTTTCCTTAACGTGATTACCT
>NW_006461215.1:0-231 GCF_000325575.1 Pteropus alecto | reverse complement strand
CCGCACCTTGCACGGGTCCTCTGCGAGCCCGTGACTGTCCCAGCTCCCACTCCTTGCTGAGGACACGGACGCACCTGCACGCCAGGCCCTGCCTGGGCGGCTGAATTCCCGAAGCTCCCTGCACAGTCCCCGAGTCTCCCTGCGTCTCCCCCACACTGGAGCCGGGGCCCCGGGAAGCTGGCCTGGGACGCACGTGCTGGGCGGGCACCTGTCCCGAGCGCCCGGCCCCCT
>NW_006461214.1:0-231 GCF_000325575.1 Pteropus alecto | reverse complement strand
AAAATTTCAACAAACTAGGAATAGTAGAAAATTACTTCAACAAAATAAAGGCCCTATGTGAAAAGCCCACAACTAATATCATGCTCCATAGTGAAAATTGAAAGCTTTTGCCCCAGAATTGGGAACAACCGTAAGGATGCCAACTCATCACCATTTCCATTCAACATAGTACCGGAAGTCTTAGCCAGATCAATTCGCCAAGAAAAAGAAATAAAAGACAGCCAAATCAGA
>NW_006461213.1:0-231 GCF_000325575.1 Pteropus alecto | reverse complement strand
TCAGGCAATTTATCAGAAATGTGTACCTAGCTGGTACCCTCCGCACTTACAGCCCTCAGCTCCCACTGCTTCCTGGGCCTGGAGCCCCGCCTCATACCTTTCACATAAATCTGCCCCTGAGCACAAGCAGACAAGAAAAGCTCAAATTCAAGTCTGAGAGAACAGAGGAGCTGGCAAGTTTGCAGAGTGGGCCCCCGGCAAGGCCCCCGCCGGCCAGTGCAACAGGGAGGA
>NW_006461212.1:0-231 GCF_000325575.1 Pteropus alecto | reverse complement strand
GACTCAGGCTTCTCTGCGTCACCACCTCCCCCGAGAAGCTTTCCTCGCCTGTGCTGGAAAAAGCCACCCACGGTGCCCCAGCACAGGGTCACGGCCCGTCCCGCGGTCACCTCCACACCCTCCATCCAGAGCCCTCCCAGGACGGACACCGCGTCCCCTCCTGGATGCCGGCGGCACGGTGCTCGGGACGCAGTGAGGACGTGTTGAGGGGAGTGGGTGTGGCGCTGACAC
>NW_006461211.1:0-231 GCF_000325575.1 Pteropus alecto | reverse complement strand
TGCCTGGAGCCCAGCCACAGGGACATTCCCAGACCCCACCCCTCCCCCAACTCCCCCCACGGAACAGGCAGAAACACCTGCGATGAGCCGATGAGCCGGGCTGCTCCAGCCTCTCTGCCCTCCCATCACCTGCCTTCGCCTCTCGGCCCCGACATCCTCTCCTCCAAAGACATTGCAGCTCTTACTGCCACTTCCACAGCCACACCTGGATCTCGGCTTTGCCCCTACCGG
>NW_006461210.1:0-231 GCF_000325575.1 Pteropus alecto | reverse complement strand
ACAAGTGCAGCTCTTAGCTAGTGTCCTTGTATGCTGTCTGCTTTGTGTTCAACAGTCAAGACTGAGACACACATAAAACATTGTGACTAGTTAATGACACTGTGTTGTGTTATTGAAATTTGCTAATAGAATTTGAAGTTCTCATTGCCCCCCCCCCCAAAAAAAGGTGTGATGAATGTGTTAATTAACCACACGGGAGAATCCGTTCCCCATGTATACAGATATGAAATC
>NW_006461209.1:0-231 GCF_000325575.1 Pteropus alecto | reverse complement strand
CTGGATAATTCATTCTATGGTTAAGTGTGTGTGTGGGGGGACATCCTGTGCATCGTAGGGTGTTTAACAGCATTCCTAGTTTCTATCCGTTACACACCAGCAAGCAGCACCTTGCCACCCCCACTCCCCACCCTTGACCTTTGGCTGTAATAATGAAAACTACCTTTAGGCATTGCCAAGCATTCCCTAAGAGAGCAGTCCCCAACCTTTGTGGCACCAGGGGCCGGTGCT
>NW_006461208.1:0-231 GCF_000325575.1 Pteropus alecto | reverse complement strand
GAGTCAGGCGCCATCGTGGGAACTCGGCCAGGAGGTTGCTGCAGACCAGCGCTGGGGGAGAAGGGAGGCCGTCCTGGGAGTGGGGTGCGGGGGGCTCGGTGACTGTGGGCGTGGCCCGTGGTTCTCTCTGGACCGTCTAGCTCTCGCCCGAGCCCCAGCTATGCTGACCTAGTTGGCCGAGGGCTGCGTGCCGTTGCCACCCTCAGCCTCTCCTCCTGCATCCTTGCCGAG
>NW_006461207.1:0-231 GCF_000325575.1 Pteropus alecto | reverse complement strand
TTCCTTACGATTTTCTTTATAACATTTTCTCTTTATTGTAATCATACAGTATGTAATACAAATAACATCCAAGATACATGTTCATTGACTGTTGACTGTGTTATGTTATCGGTAAGGCTTCCACTCAACAAGAAGGTATTAGTAGTTAAGTTTTTGGGGAGGCAAAAGTTATACTTGGATTTTCAGCTGTGTAGAAGTCGGTACTCCTAATCCCAGCATATTCAAGGGTCA
>NW_006461206.1:0-231 GCF_000325575.1 Pteropus alecto | reverse complement strand
TCTAATGTGCATTTCAACTGCAGTGGCAAGTTTCTTGAAGCCGTACTGCTGATAGAGTGTGCCTAACACGCACATCCAGCGGGGGAAGCTGGTTCTCCTCCCCCATAACTGAGCACCTCACAGAGGGTCCCGCCTCACCCCAAACCCCAGTTCAGGGTTGTCGGAAGGTTTTTAGTTGTTTGTTTCCTACCTCCACATTTTGTATTGTATTTTAAAAGAAAAGTAAATTTT
>NW_006461205.1:0-231 GCF_000325575.1 Pteropus alecto | reverse complement strand
TTTACCTCCAATACAACACTGAACTCCTTACCAGTTGGGTCCCCAGGGTCTCTCTTACTAAGTACCGTGGACACTTTTCAGACCTTCCGACAGCACCGGTGGCCTCGTGGCACCGAATGTGAAGGGCGTGAGGGGAGTGGCCGTGGAGCTTATTAGAATGGCAGGAAGGAGCAGACCAGCCGCTCTCATCAGACAGAGTGATCTCTAGCCGTTCATGTCCTGGGACTGAGG
>NW_006461204.1:0-231 GCF_000325575.1 Pteropus alecto | reverse complement strand
TACGACTGGATAAAAAGACAAACCAATAAAACCAAAGTAACAATAAGAACCACACATATGAAACATATCAACAAATTATAATGAGTTTTGTGAAAAATAATGACTATATTTGAGACATAAAGGTAGCAAGGGATAGCATTAAAAATTGCACTCATACTTTATCTTAAATCAAAGAGAATTTTAAGAAAAATAATGAAGTCATGTGATTTTCACTTTTATTTGATTATTTTG
>NW_006461203.1:0-231 GCF_000325575.1 Pteropus alecto | reverse complement strand
CAAGAGGCCTGATACCCAAGCTGTTAAAATGGAGGCGACGTATGACTTAGTCTAATAAGGTGATGAGACCCTCCCTGTTTCTCTGATCCATAAGGCAACATCGGGCCCACTGCAAGGCCACCATATGCCATTTAAACTCCGTGGTGTCCAGTGCTCTCTTCTCTAAATACACGCTATCATTTCCTGGAAATACCTAAGGAAGATAGTCTTCTTCTGAACAGCCCCGTTAAT
>NW_006461202.1:0-231 GCF_000325575.1 Pteropus alecto | reverse complement strand
GGAGAAAAGTGGTTAAAGGACTCATGGATAATGTGGATGGAGCCAGGAATTTTTTTAACACATTCTTTTTTTCTGCTCTTGGGCCCTGTTCAGCAGAGCAAGCACTCGAGGAGCCCTGTCAGCCACTCCATTCCGTAGAGTGTTATCAATCCTATATGGGTGGTGGAGGTAGACCTCAGGCCTAGGAGTCCTCAGACCAAGGTGGGAATCCTGTTTCTGACAGTCCCTGGC
>NW_006461201.1:0-231 GCF_000325575.1 Pteropus alecto | reverse complement strand
AGCTTATCAACAGCCATACGTCGGTCGTCAAAGAGATCTAGGCCGCCGCCCTGTCCAGCTCTGGGCGAGGGTGCAGACAGGCCCTTAGGACACTCCGTTGTCTCAGAATGTTTGTGGTCCACTCGACTTGGGGGCCAGGTCACTGACGAGAGCTGGTAGCATTGGGCAGAGGGGGACCACGGAACGGGGAGGGAACCTGGCTCCCAGAGTCGTGGAGCGCCAGCCCAGCCC
>NW_006461200.1:0-231 GCF_000325575.1 Pteropus alecto | reverse complement strand
AGGAATACAAATTGTGAAAGTTCCCTTCACACTTTCTACATTTTTAAGAAAATGTCAAATGTACATGCCACAGAATATCATTTTTATAGGGAAAGTAGTGGGGACAGGAGATGAGTAATGGGCTAAAGTTCTTTTAGAGTCACCTTAGTACTTTGTGAATAGTGGAACAAATTAAAAAAACACTAAATGACAAGTATTAAAGAGGAACACTAATGGCTGTCAGCATTGAGT
>NW_006461199.1:0-231 GCF_000325575.1 Pteropus alecto | reverse complement strand
ATCAGAATGGCTAAAATTAATCATATATATGTACATGTGAAATAACCATATATGTCACATATATATATACATGTGAATTAATCGTATATGTCATCTATACATATATACGTATATATACATGTGATACATATTTGCAAATAAGCATATATGTATCACATGTATATATATATCATAAATGCTTAATTTTATATGGGGGAGAGAGAGAGGTGTGCTAGAAAGAATGCAGAAAAA
>NW_006461198.1:0-231 GCF_000325575.1 Pteropus alecto | reverse complement strand
AGCACTCAGAGAGGTGGGAGGAAAATGAAGAGAGTGTATTTTGACTAAAGCATCATCCCTCGATGTTCTTAAAGTACTATGCTCTGCTTTACCCCTTGTGTATATATATACACATGTGTGCATGTACATGTCGTGCAAGATGGGAGGGATATAGTAACATCTATACTATGTAGTATTTGAGGCAAAGAAAAACAAGTGGCACGTTATTAATTTGGACCCCTTTACATGTTT
>NW_006461197.1:0-231 GCF_000325575.1 Pteropus alecto | reverse complement strand
CGGGACAGCGGGGTGTGTGGGGAGCGCCCGGGGTCACCCTGCCCGCAGGCTGCGCGGGTACTTCCAGGGAGGCGCCAGCACGTGCCCAAGGAACCTTCCAGAACAAGGAGGAGGCAAGGCCTCGGGCAGGTCGCACCCGACCCTGTCTGCAGACCGCCTCCCACCTGCCCAGCGGCTATGGTTTCCCTCCCAGACAGCCGCTCCCCTCCCTTCCTTCAGCCCATGAGCCAC
>NW_006461196.1:0-231 GCF_000325575.1 Pteropus alecto | reverse complement strand
GTGTCAGTGACGAAAGTCCCGCCCCCACTGAGCCACGAGAGTGTGCTGAGGGCTCCCGCGGAAACACAGACGTGCTCCGGGGACTGGAGAGCAGTCACATTCTCCAGCTGGAAACCCCTGTGCTGAAGGGAGTTTGTCAGATCAACCAGCCAGTTCACCAGCAGGGCCTGCACACCTGGACAAACCGCAGACCAGCTTGGAGGGGTGACCCTAGGGAATGCGAGAGAGGAG
>NW_006461195.1:0-231 GCF_000325575.1 Pteropus alecto | reverse complement strand
GGCCAACCTCTGAACTTTTCTAAGCAGTAGGATATCGGGTAAAAACCTAGGATTTCTCCCTGCCCTTTTTCACTTTTGAAAAGAGGTGACAAATAAGTTATTGGGCAAATGCTGATGTGTCTTCCAGATTAACCTCATTTTGAATAAATAACTTGTGTTTCATATTTTTAAGAACGTATCTTCCTATAGTTTAAAATTTAAACTTCTTTAGTAAGAAAGTGCTTCTAATAG
>NW_006461194.1:0-231 GCF_000325575.1 Pteropus alecto | reverse complement strand
TCGGCCTCATATCAGACTTCCAAGGACCGCTGGATTGTGGGGGTGACTGGAAGACGGGGAGATGACCTGTGACGGATCACAGTCGGAAAAGTAGTCAGAGAGAGGGCGGCGGCTGTCAAGGCCAGAGGAGCCCCCGAAGGGCAATACAAGAAATGTTCCGATTTTTTAATTCTACTTAAATAAATGCATCTCTGTGTAGATGGGGCTTAAATGTATAATTTATTAATTGGC
>NW_006461193.1:0-231 GCF_000325575.1 Pteropus alecto | reverse complement strand
GCTTTAGGTGGGGCAAGTTCTCTCCTTATGTCACCCAAACCCCGCTTTGCTCATCTACATGACCTGTCTGGTCCTGTCCTAGAAGGTGTCCTAGGTTCGCACTTCTGAACATTTAAAGATACAGTTACAGAGAGGGGAAGATGAACCTGGAGGGGAGGGGGAAATCCTATGGATGCTGTGGTGATTTTAAAACACATTGGTCAATTCTGTGACTTTTTTCCCATCAGGAGG
>NW_006461192.1:0-231 GCF_000325575.1 Pteropus alecto | reverse complement strand
AAAGAAAATGGGTGCTTCATGGATTCCTAAATCAACTACTACAGGTCAATAACATCACTGACACATGCTTCCACACCATTACAACCACGAATCCACCTCCTCCTGCAATCGCACTTCCTGAAAACTCTGTCCACGGGGCGGGGCTTCCACCAGGTGCCACTCCACGATACCACGCGCCACTCCACGATACCACGCTTGTCCAATCCCTCCTCGTTGCCAAATCCAAATCAA
>NW_006461191.1:0-231 GCF_000325575.1 Pteropus alecto | reverse complement strand
GACATTGTGTGACCGTGTGTGGCACCGAGCCCCTGTGGGGACCTCGGCCGGGGACCCGGGATGCCCGGCCACATGCTGCCCGTCGGGGTGGCTACACAGACTCAGGGACGGTGTGGCCTCTCAGTGACCGTCGGCACAAGCTGAAGGTGAGGATGGCGCGGTGTGGACGGAGGACAGTGAGGTGTGGATGAGGAGGACAGTGCGGTGTGGACGGGGAGCACAGTGCGGTGT
>NW_006461190.1:0-231 GCF_000325575.1 Pteropus alecto | reverse complement strand
GAGTTTCTGCTTAAAATGGGGTTCCCGACATGTACTTCTGTCCTTAAGATGAGCCTTGCGTTATGCATTATCTCGAAGAAATGTGGGTTGTATCAGACAGTGAGTTCAGTGTCACTGAGACAGTGGGACAGTCCAAATTAAGATGAGCAGGGGCTCATATCCAGAATATGTAAAAAACAAATACAACTCAATAGCGAAATAAAAATAAAATAATTCAATTAAAAATGGGCA
>NW_006461189.1:0-231 GCF_000325575.1 Pteropus alecto | reverse complement strand
ACATAAGAAGCACCCAATGTTATTTTTGTTTCTAACAGGGCTGAAATCTGCTTCCTGCTAGCCATCATTCCTTTGCCACTAGTACTGCCCTATAGGATTATGTGACTTCAGTCCAATCCTTTTTCCTAGTTGTTGTGAGGGACCGTTCTTTTTCATTCTTCTTTCACTATAGAGGGACAGACCCCTACTCAAGTAACATCTTGGCTTCTCCTTCTCCTCACTTACTTCTCT
>NW_006461188.1:0-231 GCF_000325575.1 Pteropus alecto | reverse complement strand
GCCGCCGAACCCCACCTCTCTCACTGAGCAGCTGTCAGAACTCGAGGCAACTTTTCTGAGCCTCAGTTTATTCAGATGCAAAATGAGAAAGGACCTTTGACATAGCTCCGTCTCAATTAATATCGGACTTAAGTGAGAACTTATGTAGAGCGGTATCAAGCATATTGTAGCTATCTATCAAGCATATTGTAGCTATCCCTTTTTTCCTGGGATATCTTAAATCTATACATT
>NW_006461187.1:0-231 GCF_000325575.1 Pteropus alecto | reverse complement strand
AGGGGAAGCAGATTAATGGCAGGAGGAGACTGCACAGATTCGAAATCAGCTGTAATGTTCTTCACGTTAATTGTTCAGATTAGCAGAATGTTGGTTTTGTTCCATTCTTTCACCTTTTTTGATAAGAATATGATGCAAAGCCTGTTACATTCTGGACATCAATTAACGAGAGTTTCCAGCAAATTGGAGCCTGTTTGGGTATCTGGAAGAAATGAGGACCGGCTGAGTCAG
>NW_006461186.1:0-231 GCF_000325575.1 Pteropus alecto | reverse complement strand
AAAAAATCCACCTGTGATTTCATCAACCAGCTTCATACATCCATCTAGTTATACATGTGATATATCCTGTCTCTTTTTATATCCTTCTGTATTGCTAGAGACAGTAATAGCTAATAGTTATCAAATGCTTACTGTATGCCAAGCAATGTGTTTAGCACTTTACATGCTTTATCTCATTTTCCACAAGACCTCTATAGCTGTTCCGGTTCCTGTCTTAGAGATGAGGAGCCT
>NW_006461185.1:0-231 GCF_000325575.1 Pteropus alecto | reverse complement strand
AGGAAAAGGAACCATTTTAAAATAGGTAAGAGCACTCTGTTCTTTATAACAAGGTCTGCCCTTAGGGGAAACAAGTAAACCAGAGCTGAACCTGCTGTGGTATTACCAGGGCCTAACTGACCTAGAAAAGGGAAATGCCCAACTCCAGCCCAGTCTAGCCATCCTCTCTTTCCTCAGAAGGGGAAAAGAATTAAGCCCAGTTGTGAAGTTCAAAGTCTAGAGGCACAGGCT
>NW_006461184.1:0-231 GCF_000325575.1 Pteropus alecto | reverse complement strand
CCCAGGCTCCCATCAGCCCCCCACCCACTGAAAACCCTGGGCCTGGGCTAAGGGGCCAAGGACTTAGTTGGGGGAGAGAAAAAAGAACACGTTTTCCACAGAATTGGTGTGGATTTTTAATAATTGAAAGGGATCACAGGTCTAAGAAATCTGCCTCGGATGGAATTTAAAGACGGGATTGACAGAGTCAAAAAAAAAAAAAAAAATCTTTGATTAAGGTAGTAATTGAAA
>NW_006461183.1:0-231 GCF_000325575.1 Pteropus alecto | reverse complement strand
GGCGGGGAGGCCGAGGGACCCCCGCTGGGCCTGACGGCTGGCCCAGGGCTGGCCGGCATGCGGCGAGGAAGGTTCAGGGCTGCGGGGCTTCCCCTGGCCATCGTGACACCTGGCAAGCGGCCAGAGGCTGAGCAAGCAGCAGTGGGAGGTGACACAGTGGCCACCTGGGCAGCGGGAGGAGAGCACAGGGGTTTGACGGCCCTTTGTCAATAGCTGGCCACTTCCTGTCAC
>NW_006461182.1:0-231 GCF_000325575.1 Pteropus alecto | reverse complement strand
TCTTCCTCTTCCTTCTCAGACCACACCCTTGCCACTGTTTGGGGATCAAATGACCAGGTGACCCACTGAACGTCTTTACACCTGAATCACAGCTGTGCCCTTCCGATGGCTCGTTGAAAGAAAATAGCTGATGTTTCAGTAAAGGTTTAATCACCACCATTATTTTATGCCCATTGCACATTTATATTGCATTTAGTAGTATAGGAGAGAAAACAAGAAATGAACACAAAC
>NW_006461181.1:0-231 GCF_000325575.1 Pteropus alecto | reverse complement strand
CCTCAACTGGGAACCGGCCGGAGTGGGAGCCAAAGAGAAGGCGGCCTCCCCGAGCGGGGTCAGGGGTCGGGTGCCTCCCGGACTTCCTGTGGAGCCCGCTGTCCCTGGCTTCCGCCCCGGGGCAGGCACGGACGCTCCAAAGGTCTGGGCCCCGAGGAGCAGCAAGGCGGCCTAGTCGGGCCCAGCCAGGGATGGCGACGGTGACGGTGACGGTGACGGTGACGGTGACGG
>NW_006461180.1:0-231 GCF_000325575.1 Pteropus alecto | reverse complement strand
TAGTGGCGGGGTGAGGGGCGCGTTTTGGGGGACTCACAGGCCGGGAGCCCCAGGGAGGCAATGTCACTGCTAGTGGCTGCCGAACGGTGTGAGCCGGCATCCTGGGGCGATGACAGAGCTCAGAAGCCAGAGGTGGCAATCACGGGACATCGTGACTGCACGAAATGCCACCGAGCCGTGCCCTTCAAGATGATCTGTTTCTGTCCTGTGAATTCACCTCAGTACGAACTC
>NW_006461179.1:0-231 GCF_000325575.1 Pteropus alecto | reverse complement strand
GCCATGCTCCCTCTGGAGGTTCCAGGGCAAGGTCCCTCCTGCCTGTCCCAGCTTCTGGGGGCTCCAGGCATCCAGGTGTCCCTTGGCCTGTGGCCATGTCACCCAGTGTCTACCTGTCGTCACACGGCCATCTCCTGTGTCCCTCTGCTTCCCTCTTCCTAGCGGGGCCAAGGGGGCCAGCGCACAGTCCTGGGCCCTAGCAGGGGACATTCCTATAGTCTCGGTACTTAG
>NW_006461178.1:0-231 GCF_000325575.1 Pteropus alecto | reverse complement strand
TCATGGGGCTAGTAAGTGCAAGGCTCAAACTTGATGGCTCGTCCAAATTACCGTAAGCCCACTTTTCTACTCTCCCACCCACAGACACAATGCGAGCTCCTTATTTCATTTTTCTAATTTTTAAATTTTTTCGGTTACACTTTGTATGCAATATTGTGTTAGTTTAAGGTATACAACACAGTGACCAGACATTTACATAAGTAAGGAACTGATCTTCCCTGTAAATCCAGT
>NW_006461177.1:0-231 GCF_000325575.1 Pteropus alecto | reverse complement strand
AAAAAAGCAATAATTAAGAAATTTTTTTAAATGGAGAGAAAAGGAATTTGAAAACAAAACAACTGTTTTAGGAACTGAAAATATATTGATTAGTTGTCCCATGCCTTCACATGCTCTTAAATATTGATGCAGATTTCAAAACATTTGAAATTTAGAAAAAAAATTGCAATACTTAAAGCATAGATAAAAACAAGATCATTCTTATTTTCCTGTGGATTCTGAAAATTATAC
>NW_006461176.1:0-231 GCF_000325575.1 Pteropus alecto | reverse complement strand
ATATATGGGCATATTTGTGTATGGATGTGTTAATACATTTGTGATTTTCTATTGCAAAACAAACCCCAGTGTATCAAGTACGGTAGCATCTCTCTTTCCTTATTCACCCCAAAACTCTAGGGATAGATGTTTTTTCTGCACGTTTTGTATGTGGGTCCATTTACAGAACATGTTTTCTGCTTATATTGGTGTTCCATGTTTTGGGGTTCATGTTTACACATATTCTGGAAT
>NW_006461175.1:0-231 GCF_000325575.1 Pteropus alecto | reverse complement strand
CTCCATCCCCTCCTGATGGGAGGCCTGTTCTCTTCGGAACACTGTCCCTCTGGAGGTCCCCAGGGACGGGCGTCAATCTCCGTAGGAGCAGCCACGGTGGGTGGAGCCCTGGTCCTCGTAAGAGGACGTGGGTTTTTTCCCATGGTGCGAGGTTCTGGGATCGTACATGCAGGAAGGAAGGGATGCGGTGAGTGAGAGGAAGGGCATAATCGTCCCCAAATGCTTAAGATG
>NW_006461174.1:0-231 GCF_000325575.1 Pteropus alecto | reverse complement strand
GTCGAGGAGAAAAGCACTTAGTGGAATTGGTAAGAGTTAGGGTCGGTCCCACGATCATCTTGAGGTCCTCTAGTCCCTCTCTTAAATGAACCCGTTGGAAAAGCAGGGCTTGGTAGGGATGCTGGTTCCATGGCCGGGGTAGAACTCGGAATCTGAGTTGCACTTCTACTGTGCAAGAATTGGAGGTGAGAAGAGGTGAGGCCAGAAATGCTCTCCCAGGTGTCTACTTAG
>NW_006461173.1:0-231 GCF_000325575.1 Pteropus alecto | reverse complement strand
CATTTGATACACATCTATTTCTCTTTGACCCTGGTCAATGGCCTGTGACAGGAGACTGTGTTGTGGGATATCAAGAGGGCATCTTCGAAGAGACTGATTGTCAGAGAGGAAACTACAGTGAAAATGGCTTAATTTTTAAGAATTACCCATTTGTAATTTTAACAAACAGTTGACCCACAAGATTTTCACTTAAAAGAATTTGTCCGATGCTACCTGTTTAAAAAAGAAACT
>NW_006461172.1:0-231 GCF_000325575.1 Pteropus alecto | reverse complement strand
CCCTCTGCAGGACAGCCTGCGCCACCTCCCCGAGCAACGCCAGCTCCACGCTCTGCCAGTCTCCTCAGAGAAACGCGCCCGCGGCCGGCTTCTGGGGCCTCAAGTGTTTTCCGAAAGGACCACTACATTTATGTGTCAGCTACGTTTCAGCTGAACGTCACCATCGACCCTTTAGTCACACTCTACCTGGACCAAGCAACTAAGACACGCAAGGGAAGAGCCAGGGTGGGC
>NW_006461171.1:0-231 GCF_000325575.1 Pteropus alecto | reverse complement strand
TTAACGTCTGGAAAAGGAAGTTGACCACTTTGAAACACCCTGCAAAATTTTAAGCTGCAGAGTCGCGGATGCACACGTCCCTGTTGGGTACTGTCCTGTGCTGGGGGCAAAGCAAACGGCCCCCACCGAGAGATGATCGGCGCTAGCCGGGGACCGGAGTCTACGCGCCAAACTGGTTCCCCGACCCGAAGGCCCGCCGACCCATTCCCATGCTTCTTAGTTCGACCTCGA
>NW_006461170.1:0-231 GCF_000325575.1 Pteropus alecto | reverse complement strand
GGAGCTCACAGTTCTCTCAGGCAGGGCTGTTCAGGATACCCGCCTATCTTCTCCCCTCCCCCTCCTCCTGCAGGGGAGCTCTGGCTGCGAGAGGCAGCTTTTTTTGTTTCTTCCAGTCTACCACTCAACTCCCAGGGTTCTGAGTCGTGGTAGCTTTTATTTGCAGATCCCTCATTCAGACGTGCTTGTGTGCAGGTTAGGTGTTTTTTGTTGAATTTTAGATGTTCAGCT
>NW_006461169.1:0-231 GCF_000325575.1 Pteropus alecto | reverse complement strand
ATTTGGAACATGTCAGAAAGATAAGGAAAATAATTAATATGTATTCTTTATCAAATAGTAATGAACAGATTTTCCAAAATTTAAGATGTTCTCCTAGAAAATACCATAACTTTATAATAAGAATGGAGGTATATCTACGATATTTGACACCCAGAGTATAACATTTTTTAATATTTCACCTTTATTTGACAAAGTCATTTTAAGTAATAGTCATGGAATAATACACACTAA
>NW_006461168.1:0-231 GCF_000325575.1 Pteropus alecto | reverse complement strand
GAGTGAAAAGATACTGAAGCTCTCTTCAGGGAACTGGGAAAAGCAGAAAGCAGTTTTAGATAACTTTTCCTGGTAAAATACCGCATAATCTAAAGGTCAGGACTCTTTAGCTCTAAATTAAACAAGCTTCAGGGGTTCAGTACTGACGTGAGGGCGAAAGACATGATTGAATTAAAAAGTCAACCCCCTCTCCCCCCCAAAAAAGGAGATGCCAAGAAATACTGAGTTAAT
>NW_006461167.1:0-231 GCF_000325575.1 Pteropus alecto | reverse complement strand
ATAGAGGGACTGAAAGGCAACATAGGTTCAATGAGCTGTCGATTGTGTATGGAGTTTGAGGGAGAATGCATCTCAAACATTGATGTGCTCGTGCATCACTGTTCTTGTAAAATGGAGATTCTCCATCAGGAGGTCGAATAGGGACTATGATTCTGGGTTTCTAACAAACTGCTAGTCCATGAGTCATCTTTTGAGTAGCAAGATTTGAGATAAGTCCAGGGAACCATCTTG
>NW_006461166.1:0-231 GCF_000325575.1 Pteropus alecto | reverse complement strand
TTTGTGCCCCTTAATAGTCAATCTTCTCTTCTGACTCACAAGATCCTGGCAACCACCAATGTGATTTCTGACCCTATGGGTTTGCCTTTTCTAGAATATTACGTAATGTCAGCAGATAATATGTAGCATTTTGTTTCGAGCTTCTTACTGTAATGCTTTGGAGACTCTTCCACATCGTTCCATGTATCGAGCATTCATTCTTTTTCTTAGCTGAGTAGTATTCCACTGTAT
>NW_006461165.1:0-231 GCF_000325575.1 Pteropus alecto | reverse complement strand
ATGGACACGGAGCACAATTCTCCAAGGCGAAAATTGCTATTACATATTTTCGTAAGGTTTCCATTTTTTTTTTTTTTAATCAACCACAAGTGTATTATACCCAGAGCCATGGCAATGATTGTATTGATCATTTTAGGGAGAACTCTAATTTTAACCACATTGAATATTTCGATACATAAGCAAGAATTATTTGTGTATTCATTTAAATATTTAATTTTAGAATGTTTTATA
>NW_006461164.1:0-231 GCF_000325575.1 Pteropus alecto | reverse complement strand
AGAGAAATTAATGTCACTATGTGTTCCTTAAATCATAATGCCACAAAGGAATCATGTTTATATTTATGCAATGAAGACTTCACTGTACCAGCTATGGGGTGGAATATCTCAAACTCGATTTAAAATTTTTCTACTTCATTTTGGTTTGCAACATGAAATTACTTTATCCAAGGGACACTAATGAATGAATAGAGAGGCTTCAACTCAGTTCCCTTAAACAAATATTTTTTT
>NW_006461163.1:0-231 GCF_000325575.1 Pteropus alecto | reverse complement strand
CCTGCAGGGCAGCTGCAGATGCTGAGGGGTGTGGGACGAGGTTGGAGCTGGGCCTCGATGGGGCATCAGGACCACTTGCTACACTCACAGGCAGGTGATGCCCAGATAGGCGCTGGCCCAGGGTCACACAGCAGTAAGTGGCAGGGCTGAGGGTAGAATCCAGGTCCCTTAGCTTTGAGCTTGGGTACTTTCTCTCTCCACATCGCCTGGGCCAGCCCTGAGTGGCTGCTT
>NW_006461162.1:0-231 GCF_000325575.1 Pteropus alecto | reverse complement strand
TTTATCAGGCAAATAGCAGGCGCTCAATAAATATTTGTTGAATGAATGAAATATAATTAAGAAGGCAAGTCATATCCACAGTACTTATAGAGCTTATATATCTAGATTTAAAATAATTTAAATTTAATTCTCAAACAGGTAACATATGCATATGGTTCCAAATACAGAAGTTATTAACAGGTTTATGGGAAAAAAATTTTTTATCTTATGCTTGTATTCTGGCTCCTCTAG
>NW_006461161.1:0-231 GCF_000325575.1 Pteropus alecto | reverse complement strand
GCACGACAGGGTCGTACGTCCTGCTTCTAGGCGGGTGCGGGGGGGTCCGGGCCACTTTCTGCGTTTCCTCCTTCTTAACGGCCTTCGGCTCAAGATAATCCTCATGCCGAAGTGACACGTTTTGGGGTTCGTGCTCCGAGTCCCTTCGCAATAAAAGCAGCTTTCGCCTAAAAATAAAACCGTCTCTCAGAGTGAGGGTGACAAGCGGGTATCTGAGATCACGGAGAACGG
>NW_006461160.1:0-231 GCF_000325575.1 Pteropus alecto | reverse complement strand
AAGGCACAACCAGTCAGCCTGGTTATGTTTTCTTTCCCCCAGTATTGTATGGCTGCCCGGGTGCAGGTGGAAAGTAGGTGGAGAGCAGTGAAGTGAGAGAAGAGAAAGCTACACAAAGGATAAAGGAGACATGGCTGGTCACGCCCAAGCTCTGAGAGCCCAGGAGCAGCGCGATCATTGAGCCTGGGAGCTGGCTCCAGCCGCTCCTCCCTGTGCCTAGGTCTGACCGCC
>NW_006461159.1:0-231 GCF_000325575.1 Pteropus alecto | reverse complement strand
AAACTTATGGGCTGTTTACTCCTGGACTTTCCCATGTAATAGTTTTGGATCGTGGTTGACCACGGGTAACCGAAACACAGAAAGTGAAACCGTGGATAAGGGAAGGGCTATTGTATACTATAAAAATCACTATTCAGTCATATTTCATTACCTGACTTCTCTTAATAAATGAATGTATCATAATAAAAAAGACCCTATGCCTTTTTATAGCATGAGTGTTGGATACAGAGT
>NW_006461158.1:0-231 GCF_000325575.1 Pteropus alecto | reverse complement strand
GGGGAGGTGTTCTTGAAAAGCAAAGCGACAACTGAACTTCGAGTGTAAGGGTGAGGAGCATCCGGCTGTGTGCAGACACAGAGAAAAAGGGGTTCAGGCAGATGCACACACGCTGCGGCAGAGATGCTTTGTCTGCGTCAGTGGGGGACCCTTCTCCATTCCTTATATGTCTCCCTTCGAAGGTCACTAATTGGCGTAATTTCGAGCATCTCTCCACCCTCAATCCTCTTA
>NW_006461157.1:0-231 GCF_000325575.1 Pteropus alecto | reverse complement strand
TGTTCTGTATTTCAATAGTCTATTTTTAGGGAAGTTTTAGGTTTACAGAAAAATTGCATAGGAAGTATAGAGAGTTCCTAAATTCCTCCCACCCCGACACACACACATACAAGCGCACACACACGTACACACATATTCTCCTACTATTAACATTTTGTGTTAGTGTGGTACTTCTGTTGAATTTGATGATCCTATACTAATATATTATTATTAACTAAAGTCCATAGTTTA
>NW_006461156.1:0-231 GCF_000325575.1 Pteropus alecto | reverse complement strand
TCCCGGGCCTGGTGCAGTGAGGAGGACGGGGACCTTGCAAGGTGCTGGTCAGTGGTGTTCGGCTCCAGCTGTTCGCTTTCTGTCCTGGGTCCAGCTCCTTAAGAAAGGTGGATCAGCAGGGAGAAAGGCAGGGCCCTGAGAGCACGGGACAGTGTCCACACAGCAGTAGGTGGCAGGGCCAGGAAAGGATGCTGCATGAGCATGAACGTCAGGTGCCTTCACCTGTGTGGC
>NW_006461155.1:0-231 GCF_000325575.1 Pteropus alecto | reverse complement strand
TGACTTCTTCTCATTGTGTCTTTCCTTTGTGTGTGAGCATCCCTGGTGTCTCTTTGTGCGTCCAAATTATCATTTCTTATAAGGACATCAGTCAGATTGGATTAAGACCCACCCAAATGGCCTCATTTTAACTTAATCATCTCTTTAAGAGTCTTATCTCCAATCAGTCCGATTCTGAAGTACTGGGGGTTAGGGCTTCAACATGTGAATTTTAGGGGGACACAATCAGCC
>NW_006461154.1:0-231 GCF_000325575.1 Pteropus alecto | reverse complement strand
TCGTAGTTTGCATGTGCAGAATTCTCTGGCCGCCTGTAATGTTCAAGGACCAATATTTGTTCCAGATGGTGGAAAGCCATGTTACTTTACGCACATGGAGAGCAACATGCTGCTTGTTTTCTCTGCCTATTTCCATCTTCATTCCAGAGGATGCTGTCGATTACATCCTCAAAGGCTTCCCTTTCTCATGAGGCCAGGAAAGGATACATTAAAAGCCATAGGTGAATTATG
>NW_006461153.1:0-231 GCF_000325575.1 Pteropus alecto | reverse complement strand
TACTCAAGAGAAGGGAGTGGAACTTGAAATCTCTACGATAAATGAAAATTTACCTCGTTCGTTTGTATACCCTCGGCCCCGAGAGCAGTGCCCGGTATTTGACAGTGGTGGGAGGATGGGTGGGTGGGCCACTCACTGTCGGATGAGCAGTGAAGGCCACCAGGGCAGAGGTGACTCAGCCCGAGGACAGGGCCCCGGGTCTGGATCACCGACAGAGGGCGCTCTGTGCTT
>NW_006461152.1:0-231 GCF_000325575.1 Pteropus alecto | reverse complement strand
CATTACAGGAAATACTCAGGAGGTCATTCTACCTGAAACTAAGGACAAATAAATACATCTGTGAGTAAGACGACTAATAGGCAGACAGAAACAGGGAAGCACAACCTTTCTTAAGAACAGGGTATTATAAGCTTCAATATTACACAATGGTTAAAGGTCAGAAAACAAACAAAAAATAAAACACTTGAAAAAGGAAAAGACAACAGCTACTGCAACTTAGAAATGAACATA
>NW_006461151.1:0-231 GCF_000325575.1 Pteropus alecto | reverse complement strand
AAACGTGCATTGGATTATGCAGTTATCTCTAAAAGATGTATGATAACAATAGGACTATGAAGTTGGTTGTTTTTAAATGATACCAATAGGCTAAAGAATGAAAATAACAGACTCGGATCAGATAATTTCCCACTGAAGATATGATGTGAATATCAAATAAGCAGCACTTAAAAAGATCCTTGTCTCCTACAATTATAGACAAGACTTATGAAAACTCAATTTAAGAACCTG
>NW_006461150.1:0-231 GCF_000325575.1 Pteropus alecto | reverse complement strand
CCCTCCCCACACTGCTTGCCATAGAGACAGGCCACGGTGGAAAATAAATTTTTTTCTAAAATCTGTGATCAAATTTTTGTGAAAGTCTCTATTTCAGCAAATGTTGGGAATCTTGATCTCCAGTGTACTGAATTTATCGACACATAAGCAACTTGCGAGATATAAAGAAGCTATACAGGTCTACAAGGAAACATGGCTTTTCCTCATGACAGACCCCCATTTATTCTGCCC
>NW_006461149.1:0-231 GCF_000325575.1 Pteropus alecto | reverse complement strand
TCACTCAGGAAATTAGAAAGGTCTTAGGAGCTATGCATCAGGAACTGGGGTCACAGACTAAACTGTTCTCTTGTCATCCCTATTTATGAGGTTTTTTAAGAGCTCTGTGTCAGAAACCAGGACACTACTCCTTTTGGATTAGGGTCTCTCCCTTATGATCTCATTTAACCTTAATTCCTTTATAGTCTCAAGAAAGAAAGTCATAATATTTCTTTCTGATTGTGTGTGTGT
>NW_006461148.1:0-231 GCF_000325575.1 Pteropus alecto | reverse complement strand
CGGCCTCTCCCCTGGCCGAGCCCCTGGGAGCGGGGGCGCCGGCCACCGTGTCCAAACGGCCACCGGCTTCCCAGGCCGGCAGCACCGTCCGCGGGGGTCCAGCTGCTCCGCCCCGAGCAGCAGCTGCCGCCTGGGTTTCTGTGTGTCACTGCCTCGCTGTGCCTCGACTCGCGTCCCCCTGGCGCCTGGGGACACCGAGCAGCTGCTCGCTCGCCTGCCGTGCAGACATCT
>NW_006461147.1:0-231 GCF_000325575.1 Pteropus alecto | reverse complement strand
TCTGCAGACCCAGCCATTTTTGATTCAGGAATCCTCACTTAAAGATCTCTGGATTTAAGCATGTTCTCCTTGTTCTCCTATTGATCTTTAACAAAGAGCTCCCAGGATGAACTAGATGCTTATCCAGTTACTAGTAAACAATCCCATCCCCTGTTGTTCCTTGAGTATCACTTGCTTGGTTGGCAACACTTAAGAAAGTCACATGATCAGCATGGCAGAAACCTGGCATTC
>NW_006461146.1:0-231 GCF_000325575.1 Pteropus alecto | reverse complement strand
CAGGTTATGCGAGGCGGGCAGGAGTGCTCCTCCCCGGGTCCCCTAAGGAGGCTCATGATGTCAGCTGTCCCAGTGCTGGCGAGGTCATGTTTAATAAGAATATGGTTAAGGAGGTATCTTTCACTCGGTGCTTTTATTGATTCTTGCCTGGATCAGTTAATTATAAAACGATGATTTTCTGTTTTTATCATTTACCTTGTATTCTTCAGTAGAGAAGAGTGTTTCTTCCTC
>NW_006461145.1:0-231 GCF_000325575.1 Pteropus alecto | reverse complement strand
AGATTTTTACATTACCCAGCATTCTGAAATTTTCTTCACTTGTGTTGGGCTTTTTAGTGAGTCTTTCATTTTGGAAATTCAGGTTTTTGGTTTTAAGAAATTATTTTGAATTTATTTATTTGACCATTTTCTCCACTATTTCCTATTTTCTCTGTTTTAGGATCCCTATTATATAGATGTTGACTCTTCTAGAGGGATTCTCTATTTTTCTTATATTTTCTTCCCTATTCC
>NW_006461144.1:0-231 GCF_000325575.1 Pteropus alecto | reverse complement strand
CTTCCAGGGCCCCACAGCCGCTTCTCGTCATGTCCTCATGGGTGTTGTTACCAGACCAACATCCCTCTGCACGACAGAACTCAAAACATCGGGGCTTGGAGTGAGGAGAGGGTTATCGATGGAGAAGGCACCAACCAGGAAGATGGCGATCAGAGATGCCTCCGATCCGTCCTGCAAGCAGGACTAGCTTGGGGTTCTTAAGGGTCAGAACCTGGACGGTTCTGACGTTCA
>NW_006461143.1:0-231 GCF_000325575.1 Pteropus alecto | reverse complement strand
GATCTCTCTTCCAGCTCTACTGCTTATAACCTGTGCGACCTTGAACAAGTTGCTTGGACTTTGCCCCTTGGTTTACTCAATGTGCCAGCTCAGGACCACCACATATTTCCCAAACCCTTCTCGTGCAGGGCTGTTATGAAGATCTTTTCCCAACTGAAAAAAAGATGAGTTTAGACTAGGTTAGAGGTTCTCCACCTCTTCCATCAGGAAGCTCTGAGATATCTGTGACAA
>NW_006461142.1:0-231 GCF_000325575.1 Pteropus alecto | reverse complement strand
TGTTGGTTCCCCCTCATACCATTTCTTATGGGGGCAATGTGATAGACTCAGATGGATGCTGTGCCTGCTGTAGATTAAGTTTCAGCTGAGAGACACTGGATTGGAGAATTCATCCCTTTGGTAGTAAGCAACCCTATATTTGTCTCAGGGGAAACATTACCTTACCCCTCAAGGTTGTTTACTATAAACATAACCTTGTGAATTGGCCCAAGTAAAGAGCTTAGGTCAAGG
>NW_006461141.1:0-231 GCF_000325575.1 Pteropus alecto | reverse complement strand
TCAGAGTCTCTGAAAAGAGCAGCTTCCACTCTGTACGCTTCTCCTGAGAAACGGCTCTCCGGACTTCCTTTCTGTGCAAAGCAATATACAGCTATTTTGAAAGGACTGCAGGATTGTTGGGAAATGAGCCTGGAGAAGTGAAGTCTATGAAGCAAATGTGCAATCTTCCGTCAGCCACAGTCTGTGCTATTGATACTGACAATTCAGCCTTTGGATTGGGGAAATTCGTAC
>NW_006461140.1:0-231 GCF_000325575.1 Pteropus alecto | reverse complement strand
CACTTTCAAATCCCAAAGCATAGGGTCTATAAAAGAAGTTAGTTTGATGGAGTAAATAGTTCAAAAAGATGGGGATACCTGGAAGATAACCGGGGACTTATAGACGTAGGGAGCCCGTGGAAACGAGCTATATTCATGGCTGCAAGTGGAAGGTTTATTATGGGGGCTGAGGGGTTGGGGGTGGGGTAGACAGGAAAACAACTGACTCAGGTACAAAGGCTCGGCGTCACC
>NW_006461139.1:0-231 GCF_000325575.1 Pteropus alecto | reverse complement strand
TTTTTCACATCCTCTTCCATGAAGAGGAGCTGACTATAGATACTTTTGTGTACTTTGCTTTTTTAAATTTAACTGCATGTCCTGGGCGTCATTCCATAGCAGTTCTTAGAGCTTGTCCTCTTTTCTTTTTGACGGCTGCATAGCGCTCCACTGTACGTGCGTTACAGAGTTTATTCAGTCGCTCTCCTATGTATGGCATCCCGGTTGTTTCTGTTATTTTGGGATTACACA
>NW_006461138.1:0-231 GCF_000325575.1 Pteropus alecto | reverse complement strand
CATGTTACTAAATTGAAATGTCTTTCTAAAGCAGTAGTAATGGTAATAATTATAATTTATCTAACAATTGTTGAGCTGTATTTTTGTGCTAGGAACTGTAGCAAACACTTTGCATAGGTTCCATTTAAGCAAATAACAGTGTCCTGTGAAATAACCATTATTTTTATCTCCATTTTGTGGATGGGGAAATTGAGGAATAGAAAAGCTAAGTAACAAAGTTAAAACAGGATC
>NW_006461137.1:0-231 GCF_000325575.1 Pteropus alecto | reverse complement strand
CACAACCGGTTTTCCTAAATAACCATCAGATATTTCGTGTGCTTTGAGGTCCCAATAACCACATCAGGAAAACAGACGTATAAACACACAAATAAAACATCTGGGGAGATCTCGTTATTCAAGTAATCATTTCAATGTTAGATCTCACTTTACTTCCAAAATCTCAAACTTTATTTGTCATAGTTAAGGACAAAGAGCATCTCGCTGGAATCTGCTTCTCTATGAGCTCCA
>NW_006461136.1:0-231 GCF_000325575.1 Pteropus alecto | reverse complement strand
GAGGCAGATCCACGAGTCTCTGCAGCACGGGCTGCGAGTTGACAGTTTGTGACAGTTCATCACCAGGACTGGAACCCTTGGGTTTCCCCAGGAGGGCTCCGCATGGAGTTACAGGGGTGGGGGTTGTTCCAAGTCTATGCACAAAACTCGGCCCCCCGAGGCTTCCGTTAGCTTTTAGGATTTTTTTCAGTGACATGCGCTGTGTGAAAGCAACACACAGCATTTTCTGAG
>NW_006461135.1:0-231 GCF_000325575.1 Pteropus alecto | reverse complement strand
AGATGTCAAGGGGATGCTGCAAATGCAGCTACTTCCCAGCAGCAGTAATGGTGTGCCTACAGTTTCAGGTTCCTTGTTAAATTCCCACATTGTGGATAGTCCTAATATACCTGCTGGTACAACTTTCCTCTAGGTTGACAGGTATGGTCAGGGTTAAAAGCTCTGGGGTTTGCCTGGAGCTGAAACTAAGCAACATTTTTTTTCAATCATTAAATTTAGGAAAGTCTTCTG
>NW_006461134.1:0-231 GCF_000325575.1 Pteropus alecto | reverse complement strand
CTCGCAGTCTGGAGGCGAATGTCCCAGAGAGAAAGGGAAAGGAGCTTAGCTGCAGATGTGGCTAGGCAGCCACACAGTAGAAACGCCACCACCCGTACCCCGTGTACCGCGTGCTCTCACGCAAGTCAGATGACCGTGTGTCATATTGATAATTACCGCCAGTGGCGGTCTCAACCCCACATGCCACCACACGTGTGGTACAGCCTGGGGGCGGACCGCAGGGACGCCCGA
>NW_006461133.1:0-231 GCF_000325575.1 Pteropus alecto | reverse complement strand
CTTTTGCAACCGGCAAGTCCTCGGAGGCACATGGCAGCTCCTCGTCTCACGAGCGCCACCCATGCACTGGAAGAGGTGACCCAGGAGGGCGCGCGGCTTTCCGGCTTATCCGTGAGAAGATGGTGGGCTCCTGCGGGGCGCAAAGTGATGCAGACAGACAAAGCCACGTTGTTGTGCTCTTAGAAAAGGCCACGCATCTTGATGATTTCTTCCCAGAAAGAGAAAGAAACA
>NW_006461132.1:0-231 GCF_000325575.1 Pteropus alecto | reverse complement strand
CCACCTGTGTTTAGAGAGATGCTTTTCCCAGGAAACGGGTGAAGTGGGCATTTTGCAGAGAGAGCACATTGGTGGGAGACAGGCCCGCTGAGAAATACAGTTAATGGGGCTTCTTTGGAATTCATAGAATCGGGAGAGTCGGGAGTTTCGGGTCCCTCCGCCACACACCTGGCTGGGAGGGTGGCAGCACCTCAGGAGGGGAGGCTGGGGAATGTCAGTACTGGAGCGCTG
>NW_006461131.1:0-231 GCF_000325575.1 Pteropus alecto | reverse complement strand
TTGCTAAGAGAAGCATAAGCCCCCAGCCCGAGGCCAACTCTGCCCGATTCAGAAAGCAGGCTGCGTGCGCGGATGCCTGGGCCCCGCCCCGCCGACCCCTCGCCTGCGTCCAGGCCACTTCGGCCTACAGACCACTGCGCCGACGGGCCCGGGGGCCGCTCCCTGCAGGCGGCCCTCGTGTCGGAGCGCTGCTGCTGGCTGCCCCGTTTCAGGCCACCATGTGGCCTCTGA
>NW_006461130.1:0-231 GCF_000325575.1 Pteropus alecto | reverse complement strand
CTGTTTCATTAGTTTTCATTCTTCGGTTTCTCTCTGCTTCCTTCGGATCTATTTCTAGCTTTCTGACTTCGATATCACTGCTCCTTTCTTTCATTTGGTCGACTCTGTTTCCTAAATCGGCTATTTCGTTTCTCGACACTTGTAGTGTTTTTGGTTTGTTTGTCTGTTCGTTTGTTTGTTGTTTTTTATCTCCCGAAGATCTATTCTGTTCTTCTTGAGGCTTTCGATCTC
>NW_006461129.1:0-231 GCF_000325575.1 Pteropus alecto | reverse complement strand
TGTGGGACATTACGCATCGCCTGATAGATGTGTACAATCACCTGTAAAGTAGCCTTGCCAACTAAAATAGAACCCAAATTTGTTAAATCCTCTAGATCTTACTACAAATTTAAAGAGAATTTAAGGGACAGAGAAATGGTAAATTTTGCGGGGGGATATGCAATCAGCAAATTCCCAACCACAGGTGTTTTATAGTAAAAGAAACCAGATCCTTCAACAAATAAATGATAA
>NW_006461128.1:0-231 GCF_000325575.1 Pteropus alecto | reverse complement strand
GAGAATCCATGAGAAACGTGGGCAGTGACGTCCGCATCTAGGAAGTAGCAGGGGCTCCACGTGTTGGCTAACGGGCGACCAGTGCATAAAAATGCTCCTAAGAACTCGACCTTCCCGTCTCAGAGTGGCACGCTGGTTCTGGTGCTCCTTCAGTGCAGCCGCCCTTGAGAGTGTCTGCATCACCTTCCTGTCTCCGTCGTGCGGGCTGGCTGGCTTAGAAAACTGGCGGGG
>NW_006461127.1:0-231 GCF_000325575.1 Pteropus alecto | reverse complement strand
GGAGATGCCTAGGGGAGGAAAAGTTTAGGGCTGAGGAGGAATCAAGGGTTCCCTTTTGGCTCTGTTAAGTTTAAGTGCCTATTAGATACCTAAATGGAGATTTGGTTACATTAAAATAGACATTAGCTGCTAAAATCAACACTGACTTAGAACTCAACAGAGAAATCAAGCTTGAAAAATTGATTTAGAGGTCATAGGCCATATGTGGTGTGAGGGTACTTCTTACCCCTG
>NW_006461126.1:0-231 GCF_000325575.1 Pteropus alecto | reverse complement strand
AGGTCGCAGGGGAATAAGGAAGTGCTCTAGAGGCCACCAGCGTGTGGAGTCCCACGTAGCCAGGTCACCAGCCTGGTGGCTTAGTGCTGTGTGTGGCCTCTCTGTGGCGTTTCCTCATCTGCTAAGTGTGAGTGTGATCGTGTATCTCACAGGCTCACTGTGAGTACTAAATAAAATACGTTTTGGAAATTGTCCTATTAATTCCAGTCTCATGGCAGGGTCCTTTAATAT
>NW_006461125.1:0-231 GCF_000325575.1 Pteropus alecto | reverse complement strand
TCCTGTTCCTGTGCCCGGGCTACTTCCTCTGCAACTAACGCTGAAAATGACAGTTCCTGCTCATTATACCGATTTCATGCCTCGCGACTGAGCCACCGTCCGCGGTGAAAAATAGACACACACACGTGTGCGATCGCAGGAGAGAGTAGGAGAAGAGAAGCAGTTTTGGGGTAGAGCTCTGTGAAGTCCAAACGGAACTCCCGATCGGAGGAGGGTCGGCCTTCGAAGACA
>NW_006461124.1:0-231 GCF_000325575.1 Pteropus alecto | reverse complement strand
CGAACACAGTGTGCATCTTACACCTTCACCCAGAGTCGCCGATTGTTAGCGTTTTGCCGCTTTTGCTCCCCCCATTTTCCCTTTGTAATTGGTTAAAATTCGGTGGTGACACTTCGAAACTATGTGGCCCTTCTGTTTCCCAGTGGCTTCGCCATCACTGACGACTGCGCGTCAGTCCGGTGTTGCGGTGGCGGCAATGTGCGAGTGACTTCTCTGAGCGTCTGCACTCTG
>NW_006461123.1:0-231 GCF_000325575.1 Pteropus alecto | reverse complement strand
TTGTGTGTTACCAGCCTGAAATCTAAGTTTCATGAGGGTGGTCATTTAATCTTTTTTTTATTTTTATTTTTATTTTTTTTACTACTTTATTGCTGGTGCCTAAAACAATAACCGGTACATAGGAGGTTTTCAATAATTAAAAAATAGTAAAAAGTAGAATTTCTAGAGATAAAATATATATGAATAATTGAAAAGTCTGAAGGTGAATTTAAACTACAGATTAGATACAAG
>NW_006461122.1:0-231 GCF_000325575.1 Pteropus alecto | reverse complement strand
CTAATGGTTTCCTTGGCCAATTATCTGAGATAACTAGAGTTAGAATTCAGGATCATTTTGTTAAAATATAATCTATATGCATTGGTAGTGGCAGGATGTCGCCGTGTAGTCACTGTGCCTTCCACTCAATTTTGCTATGAAACTAAAACTACTCTAAAAAAAATAAAGTCTACTCAAAAAAGAAAAAAAAAAAAATTCAAGCTTGAGATTTAACACACACACACACACACA
>NW_006461121.1:0-231 GCF_000325575.1 Pteropus alecto | reverse complement strand
CATTCTCAGAAGATTTTGTGGTCGATTTCTTAGGATTCATGAAAGCTGGGAGGGTGGCGTCGAGACCTAGATGAAGCAAAATATTTATTCCTTAGGAGACATGAGAGGTGGGTGGGATGCTGGGAGGTAGCAGGGACAATAAAGCTCATCTGCAGGGTGAGAAGGTATCGGAACAAAGACCAGTGGGAGAGAAACATGCAGGATCCAAGTCTGAGCATCTCCATGGCCACT
>NW_006461120.1:0-231 GCF_000325575.1 Pteropus alecto | reverse complement strand
TTTATTTCTTTATAGCCAACCTTATTAAGAAAGAAAAAAAGGACTTAAGGCAGCTTCAAGAACAAAAGAAGAGCCATGTTACAAGCCAGTGTCTAAATGTAAGCCTTTTATGCCCAGCCAACAGATGGTGTCACATTTACATACTACAAGATATCACTTTACTAGTGGATTTGTCTTCTCTGATTCACCCAACAAGGTTGATGATTCCCTCCTCTATACCACCCTTGTGCT
>NW_006461119.1:0-231 GCF_000325575.1 Pteropus alecto | reverse complement strand
AAGGATTCGATACAGCTGCAAGTTCTGTAGCTTAGACAACAATTTCTCTCCTCTAAGATTTAGTTTTTGGCCTGCGATTGCCACCTCCCAAATAAAAAATAAAAAAAAAAAAAATTGCCAAGACTTACACTTTTTCTCTGAGTGAAATGGAGTTTTGAGCAAAGGAGTGGCATGATCTTACTTGTGTTTTTAAAGGCTCACTCCGGCTACTTGGCTGAAAACAGGCTGTAC
>NW_006461118.1:0-231 GCF_000325575.1 Pteropus alecto | reverse complement strand
GACCCATTTGGTTGAAAAAGCTATTGTTTATACAGACTGGAATACTTTAGTCCAGATATCAAGAAATCAATGCCAAGAGGGCCAAAGGAATAACATAAAAAGAGGAAATGTGTGGGTGTAAGAAACTAGAGCTACTTAGAACCCAAAAGGGGCCAGGCAGATGCTCTACCAGGATATTACACTGCATGAGTGTCTAGTCCCAGATCACCTAATTTTTCAGGAAATCTCAGA
>NW_006461117.1:0-231 GCF_000325575.1 Pteropus alecto | reverse complement strand
CAAACTTGGAGTTTTATACTGTCTTTTCTTTCCAGTGTAATCACTTTAACTGCTTTGATTATTCTTGCAGGTCCCTATGTCGTGACAACGTATCTCCCCGTCTCCTGTCATCGTCATCTTCTTCAGTGAGAACTTACAAATCACATGACTATTGCGCCTGTTTGCACCATGTCCAGCATGGCACATTTTTGGTTAACAAAAATTTCTTGCTATTGCTAGGTATGCCTTCAC
>NW_006461116.1:0-231 GCF_000325575.1 Pteropus alecto | reverse complement strand
GTACTCAATAAAAAAATGAGGTAGTTTATATATACCGATGCGGAACTATATAGCAAGACATATGTGACGAAAGCCAGGTGTACAGAGTGTAAACTACGCATCTTTTGTGTACACAAAACCGAATGACAGAAAGAAAGGGTGGTAGCAGCTAGGGGGAAAGGAAAGCGAGAAGATTTACGTAAAGTTCTATCTTTCATACCCTTTGAATTCTGTTACTAAGCATGTATTACA
>NW_006461115.1:0-231 GCF_000325575.1 Pteropus alecto | reverse complement strand
TCATAGAAGTAGGTGGAAATTTTCCAAAATTCCAAATTTTTCATGAAACTTTGAATTTGATCATTTGCAACAGACTCAGTTTTTCTTAAAGTGACAGGTTCACCTTTTTCATTCTCGACACAGTGTCCGTCAGGTCCCGAAGTGTGAATGACCACAGTTGGTCGGTCTTTCATATACGCACAGTGGACCATGAAAAAGCTCGTTGAGCTCGCACCACGTGCCTGTCCTCGA
>NW_006461114.1:0-231 GCF_000325575.1 Pteropus alecto | reverse complement strand
TGCTGAAGAGCAGCAGCTGAAAGACTAGAAAAATCGAGCAGAGATTTCAACTCTCACCCATTGCAAGGGACACAGTTTGGATTTGGAATCCTCCCAAGTCAAAGGGACTTGGTAAACACTCAGGCTTTCCATTAAAACCACAGAAGGATGTACTTTAGCACAGGGGTCTTCAACCCTCAGGCCACAGATCTGGCTGCACAGCAGGAGGTGAGCAGCTGGCTAGAGAGTGGG
>NW_006461113.1:0-231 GCF_000325575.1 Pteropus alecto | reverse complement strand
AGGGCCACGGGAGCAGTCAAGTGTTCCTGACAGGATAAAAACCTGGGCTTTGGTAGTATTTTGGCAGAGGCTGCTGTGTATTCGCCAAACCTGTTAACGTTTTGCCTTTGGAATCCCAGATCAATTGTTTCTCCCTTCACAGTTAGTTTGGCTCCATAAACCAAACTCTGGCCAAAGAGATGTTGGAAGAAATGAAGTATTGAAGATGGATGGAACATGGTGCCACGTCTA
>NW_006461112.1:0-230 GCF_000325575.1 Pteropus alecto | reverse complement strand
GATCATCTAATTGGTAACAATATCCAGTCTGAAGAAATAGGACATAAACATCCAGCGTGGCCCCTGCTAACTGAAATTATCGTGGACACCTTGGCCTAGAGAATCAAGTTGTCATCTAAAAAAAGAAGAACAATGGAAAACTCAGTGCACGGTTCCATGACTGCCCCCCGTTAAAAGTATTTACAATAGAAATTTGGCAGAAGACACCAACCTGTGTCATCATAACAGTA
>NW_006461111.1:0-231 GCF_000325575.1 Pteropus alecto | reverse complement strand
AGCAGCATTATGACAGATATTTAGAGAAATGTTGAAGGATTTTTTAAAGAAAGTTTTAGGGTATAAATTGGAAATCTGAACTCTAGAAATAAAAGTTAAGTAATAATTCCTTTGTGCTTGGAAGAAAAGAAAAAAGATGCCAGCGGTACCCTGCCCCACCCCCGATCTAGGATGGACATTTACTTTGCAATGTGGGAATATTTTTGACATTTATTTTATTTTGCATCTGTA
>NW_006461110.1:0-231 GCF_000325575.1 Pteropus alecto | reverse complement strand
TAAAAAAGCAGATTCTAGGGTTTTATCCCAGATCCCCTGAATCAGAATCTCTGTGGATGGGACTAAGAGATTAGCATTATTTAGTAAGCTTTGTAGGCATTTTTTGTATGTAATAAAGATTCAGGACTTCTGGAGATATCTCTAAATATAATTTAAAACTTAGATTAAAAAAAAAGACAATCAACACTCTTAGACAAATGATATCTAGTTCCTGCCACCCTTTATTTTTGA
>NW_006461109.1:0-230 GCF_000325575.1 Pteropus alecto | reverse complement strand
CCCTCATTTGTGTGAGTCACCCCATGGGTGTGAGCATGTCTGTAATAGAGACCCAGCGACGGAAACCTGTGCCAACTTGACCGGAGGCCCTCCATCCCTGAGGGCTGTTTTTGAGGCCAGGAATCGTTCAAAACCCATAGGAACCTGAAGATACTTGCAAGGAGAAATACTGTTCTTGTGACGACAAAGATTCGGTTGTGAGGGACAGCTTACCTGGAATTTGTTGGTTG
>NW_006461108.1:0-231 GCF_000325575.1 Pteropus alecto | reverse complement strand
TTCACAAGTAACTTCTAGCAGTGTCCTCTAGGGTGTCCTGAAATCAGTTATAGCCTCTATGAAGCCCAGTGGAAAACCGCAACCACTGCCTGGTGCTCCAGCGAGAGATGTGCCTATCTTAGGTAACAACACCTCTTTTCTGTAGCTATTAAGATCCTAAGAAGAGAGAGGGAGAGAGAGAGAAAAAACAAAACAAAACCCGCAATAAAATATTTTTAGATCTCACTATAT
>NW_006461107.1:0-230 GCF_000325575.1 Pteropus alecto | reverse complement strand
TTGTCCACGAGAAACTGTGGGGGAGCGGTGCCACAAGTTCGGGGGACCTTGTGACAGGAGACTAAATTTCATTAATGACACCCTGCGAGCAGCCACAGGACAACCCCCACCACTTAGCACAGAAAACGTCCGACGGACCACCCCACACCTGCCACATCCGCCACCAAATAAGCCATCAGGTGGACGCTGGGCTGCGGGAGGGGCTGGGGTCAGGCCGGCGGTGGCCCCTC
>NW_006461106.1:0-230 GCF_000325575.1 Pteropus alecto | reverse complement strand
TTAAAGTGATTAAAGTACCTTAGGAATTATATCTCAACCTTAAGTATTTTTAATATAAATATTTGCAGCAAATCTTTAAGATCCTCCAACTCTTCTCTAATACTAATTGTTTGCTGGATCAGGAGATATGGGAGATATCAATTCATTCTTTTATCTCCTGTTTGTGTTTTTTTCTGCTCTTTATGTTATCTCTTAAAAAGTGATAAAGAGTGTCAGTACATATGTTGGGT
>NW_006461105.1:0-230 GCF_000325575.1 Pteropus alecto | reverse complement strand
TTGAGTGCATGGTAGAACATTAGATACTAAAAAAAATATCTGCTGAATGATGGATGCTTTTCGCCCTTTCAAAGTATCAGAAGAGGATACTTTGATTTCGGCAAGGCGATATATACAATGTATACACCACGTGTGCATGAGGCATGCAGAGAGGGAAAATAAACTCAAGGCGAGTATTTTGCTTTCAGTGGCTATGAATTAACCCTACAAGGCAGAATTTTGAAAAACAT
>NW_006461104.1:0-230 GCF_000325575.1 Pteropus alecto | reverse complement strand
GGCTCGGCCCATTCATTTGGGTCGTCTGATTTCCAGTTCGCTCCAGCCAGAAGAATCAGCGTCAGATCCTGCTCAGATGGGGGAGGCAGCCCAGGCAGACGCAAAAGCAAACATCATCTCACTCGTTCCTTGGGACGGCACTAAATGGTTACGTATATTTATGTCTGTTTCAGAGACTGGGGAAGGAGCTGGACAAAGTTCACTACAGTCCAGTGGTCCAGCAAGAACTC
>NW_006461103.1:0-230 GCF_000325575.1 Pteropus alecto | reverse complement strand
CATGACGACAAATGGTGATGAGCACGTGGGCCTTGAAATCTCATATCCTGTGTACTAATTCTGGTTCGAACCCCACTGGCTGCCTGGCCCTCGCTCGGGTACTAGGATTGCAAATATCTATTTCTCCTCTGCAAACTCAGTGTCATAATAGCTTCCTCATAAGGTTATTTTAGTATTTAAAGACAGCATTTATTTCAGGCTTAGCTAACCCCAGGACAAACAGAAAAAAA
>NW_006461102.1:0-230 GCF_000325575.1 Pteropus alecto | reverse complement strand
GGTTAGGTTTAGGTTAGGGTTATGTTTAGGGATAGGATTAATGTTAGGGTTAGGATTAGCTATACTTTTGGGTTAGGTTAGGGTAAGAAGTTAGGCTTCATTTCACTGTTAATATAATTTAGGATTCGGGTTAGAATTAGGGGTATGATTAGCTTTAGTTTTATGGTTAGCATCATGATTAGGTTTAATGTTAGAGTTAAGTATAGGGATAGGGTTAGTTTTAGGGTTAA
>NW_006461101.1:0-230 GCF_000325575.1 Pteropus alecto | reverse complement strand
GGTTCAGGTCCAGCTCCAGCACTTGCTATTCTTATGTCCTCATACGAGTCACTCAACTTCTCCAAGCCTCAGTTTCTTCACCGGGAAATGGGGCTACTGTGAGGAATGTATGTAGCGGGTTCCAAAGAAATGGCAGCAATTCTTTGGTTCTATGGGTAAATGGTGGCAGCAGCAGAGGTCCCCGTGGTGTTGTTTCTCCACACTGAACACGGCTCACTGCTCACCAGCAC
>NW_006461100.1:0-230 GCF_000325575.1 Pteropus alecto | reverse complement strand
GAAAATTACGCGTGGTTAAGTGAGCGCTCTTCCTCTCAGTACCTTCGGGGCAATCCGGGGAGAGAGTTTATACATGCACCACTGCTAAGTGACTCAGCATTTTTTCAATGATGTCCGACGGAAAATGTCCCCCACACAACAGGGCTTCCCACGGTGTCATGAACCCATGCATCCCCACAAAAGTACACTTTGGCGGACCAGCAAGATGACCTCCATCTTTATCTTTCTTT
>NW_006461099.1:0-230 GCF_000325575.1 Pteropus alecto | reverse complement strand
TGTGAGAGTTGGAAAAGGGTCTCAGAACAATATATATTCACACATAATTAAGTGCATTGAGGCTGCAGTCCACGGGCAAGGATTTAAACATTGGTTCTACCACTTACTAGAGCTTGATCTTAGGCAACCTTCTTTACTTTTACAAGCCTTAGTTTACTCCACTGAAAATGGGACAAATTTGAGGAGGCAGCAAAGTATAATGCTTTAAAGTAAAGCAGTCTGCAGTCAAA
>NW_006461098.1:0-230 GCF_000325575.1 Pteropus alecto | reverse complement strand
TACATAGAAACAAACACAGGGAGGCAGCCAAAAGGGGAGACAAAGAAACACATTCCAAATGAAAGAACAGAGTAAAACTCCAGAAAAAGAACAACAACAAAAAAATGAAGACGATCTACCAGATGCAAAGTTTAAAATGCTGGTTGTAAGGATGCTCAATGAACTTAAGAGAGAGTAGATGAACTCAATGAGAACTTTAAAAGAGAGATATAGAATATAAAAATAGAGAT
>NW_006461097.1:0-230 GCF_000325575.1 Pteropus alecto | reverse complement strand
AGGTTCACAAACCACAAACAAGCAGCATCTGGCCTTGATGTAGTCCATACCTCTTGCTAAGCAGCCTTAAGCCCAGCAGTAGCAGCAGCCAGCCTCAGTTTACTGCTTAATCTCTTCCAGGCACCTCTAAGCTCAGTGCAAGTGGTAACCATTGGCAGATCACTTTGTAGGTTATATCAAGTGACCTCTGTTAGAGCACAGGCAGCAGCTGACCTTGGCCTGCACTAGAG
>NW_006461096.1:0-230 GCF_000325575.1 Pteropus alecto | reverse complement strand
TTGTTGTGTGAACATCAGAGAGTGCACTTACATAAACCTAGATGATCTAGCCTACTACACACCTAAGCTATATGGTATAACCTATTGCTTCTGGGTTACAAGCCTGTACAGCATGTGACTGTACTGAATACTGTAGGTAATTGGAACACAATGATATTTGTGTAGCTAAACATATCTAAACATAAAAAAGGTACTGTCAAAATATGATATAAAAGATAAAGTGTGTGTGT
>NW_006461095.1:0-230 GCF_000325575.1 Pteropus alecto | reverse complement strand
ATTAATCCAGGCCCATTTTATAGATGTCTAAAGAAACTAGGGGCTGAGACAGGTCATACAAGCATCTGATCAGAGACTGGATGTCAGCATCTGATCAGAGACTGGACCTCCCTCTCCCCGACTCTACCATGGACTTCTCCCAGGGACTAGTGTCGGGGTCCTTTGGGAATCTTGTTGGGCAGTGGGGCTGAAAACAACCTCCCTCTCTTACATCCTAAAGCAGCCGATGC
>NW_006461094.1:0-230 GCF_000325575.1 Pteropus alecto | reverse complement strand
TGATACCTATTGAACTGTTCCAAGGCCCCAGGCACTCGATCTTTGACCTCCGTTTCATTACTGACTTACTTGGAAACTAATCAGAGGGTTGGGCTTCAGAACAAAAAATGACTGGGAGGCCAGGCATAGAAGGCAAGAGCCACGGCACAGCCACCCCAATCCATCCTGGTCTCGTGGGCCATCCACCAAAGCACTGATTCCCTTGGGCCACCTACATCTACCTGCTTCTA
>NW_006461093.1:0-230 GCF_000325575.1 Pteropus alecto | reverse complement strand
AAATGGATAGTTGCAGAATAGACATGGAGACATAACCTTCTCTACCTCTCCCTCTCCTTTCATTCTTGTAAGCACTAACCTGTTGTCTATGTCCATGAGTCTCCATTTAACTTGTTTCTGTGTTGCTTTAAATTTTATATCCCATGTGTGAGTGAAATCTTATGGTTCTCAAAATTTTTTATCTGACTTTTACTCACTTAGCATGATGATCTCAAGATCGATTCATGTTG
>NW_006461092.1:0-230 GCF_000325575.1 Pteropus alecto | reverse complement strand
CACAGCACAGAAATTCGGTCTGAGTTTCCTTCACACTCAAGACGGCAGCATGAACTCCCCCGGTGGGCGGGCCGCCTGCATATTTCAGAGTCGCCTGCATATTTATTTCAGAGTCGCCTGCATATTTCAGAGTCGCTAGCCCCCACAATCACGAGTCGCTTCTTGAAAATCTCTTAATCTCTGTCTCTATCCACACATCCATCATCCATCTACATCTATTTTTATCTTCT
>NW_006461091.1:0-230 GCF_000325575.1 Pteropus alecto | reverse complement strand
GGCCCTCCTGCTTTCTCAAGTTTCCTGGGTTTGGCTCTGTACCTTCCATGACTGCGGATGCTGACTTATTTGAACTCTCACTTAGCTTCGGCCTTGGCTTTCGTTGTGAGGACCTGACTTCTGGTGCTCTTCCTTTGGCTCCATTACAGGGTGAAGGTTGCTGCATTTCTGTAGCTTCCCTGGTCTCTACTGACTGAATGCTTCCCTCTACAACAAGGGAGGGGTAGTGG
>NW_006461090.1:0-230 GCF_000325575.1 Pteropus alecto | reverse complement strand
CTTTATCTCTTCTATTCTATTTCCATTCTCTCCCCAACCACATACACTTTTTTCCCTCCCACACACTCTATATAACCATCTTATTTGTTTCTGGTTTGTTTATCTTTTTTCACAAATAAATATTTTCTTAATTACCTGTGTTTCTTATATGAAAGGTACCCTGCTATTGATAGTCATTTACAATTTGCTTTTTTTACTTACTATATCAAGGAAACCATTCTATATCAGCT
>NW_006461089.1:0-230 GCF_000325575.1 Pteropus alecto | reverse complement strand
CTTTTCCAAGTCTGGGTTTTATAACTCTTCTGATAGTTGTCTCTCAGCCTTCAGGGTCAGGAGGGCACCTACCACATGAAGATTTACTTCCGGCACCTACCACATGAAGATTTATTTCCGGCACCTACCACACAAAGATTTATTTCCTGCGTTTAGAGAGATAGAAAGTCCAAGTGGTCGTCCTGCTCCTGCTGCTTCTCACGTGATTTTAATTTTAAATAATCAATAGG
>NW_006461088.1:0-230 GCF_000325575.1 Pteropus alecto | reverse complement strand
GAAAAACTGTGATGCCTCTGGGTCATGACAGCAGGACATAGCTCTGACTGAAGCAGAAAACAAGCAAATGAGGACAAGAGAGGCAGAGGGTGCACAGGCTGTGGTGGGACCCGGGCTGCAAGTCGCCCCCGGAGCCGGGTGGCCCGCCCCCTTGAGAGGGCTCTGCAGCTTTTTGTGAAGAACTCACGCCAGCCTTTGTTAGAGACGGGTTCTGATCTGACCGCCTCGTC
>NW_006461087.1:0-230 GCF_000325575.1 Pteropus alecto | reverse complement strand
ATCCACCTCAGCCCTGATCTAATTGTTATTCCTGTGCTTATTCCACATTTACATAACCAAACTTGTATTTATATGGCACAGTATTGGATGAGCCTGGCCACTCTCTCACTTTTCTTTGTGGAATTCTTTCCTTTGATATTTTGGGGCTTTGAGTTTTGACCTCTTTTGAACAATTCTGATGGGTACACTAGTCCTGGTTCTTTTCCATATCCAACATGAAAAGTTCTCCC
>NW_006461086.1:0-230 GCF_000325575.1 Pteropus alecto | reverse complement strand
GTAGTAAGAAGACAGACCTACTCTCAAGCCAGGGGTCTATGACCTTGGACAGGACATGTCACTTCTGTGAGCGTCAGTAAAACAAGGGCTGTTTTGAAGGATGGAGTGAGGCTGCGGGCTCAGGCACGTGCTGAGCACACAGTCGGGGCTCCCCATATTTTCATTCTTCTACCCCCCGTCTCTGTCTTCCAGTGTCAGATGGGGCTGGGCACAGAGCGAGAAGCCATTTA
>NW_006461085.1:0-230 GCF_000325575.1 Pteropus alecto | reverse complement strand
GCCACGCTGGTCCCTAAACACACCTGAGGTTCCCTCGTCAAGGAGGAATGGAGAGGTGAGCCCATCATTAGCATCACGTCATCGTGTATGTGGTGGCCTTCTAGACAGACGTCACTGCTCTTGTGTTTATGGGTGAGGTCCTTGTACCGTTGGCTTCGCCTTTGGCCAACAGTGTGCTACCCGTTTCGAACAGTATCTGGCGGCCTGAACAGACACTGCCGTTCAGGGAT
>NW_006461084.1:0-230 GCF_000325575.1 Pteropus alecto | reverse complement strand
GAACAAGTGTCTTCTATCACATGATAACCTTCGTCAATCTGGACGGTGTCACGTAATCCAACCAGCAATTCCGCAAGCAAACGCGTGCTCATTTTCGCGAAGTGGAGTAAAATAAATGAAAACAAACAGAACGGCCCCACTGTAATTAATTAGTTCGATTTTGTTGGGTTCGTCCAAGTTTAACTATTCTTCTTCGGTTAAGACAGTTTTTCCCACAAGTGGTGCTTCCT
>NW_006461083.1:0-230 GCF_000325575.1 Pteropus alecto | reverse complement strand
GTCTCCCACCTGTAGTCACCTCCTGTCGACTTCACGACTTGCCACAGCCACAGAAGCTTAAACGATGATTGACTCGGCACGCTTGTCTCTGAAACAGCCCCCTTTTAAAAATCGAAATCGCTAATTAAATCAAAGTCTTTACAACGCTACCATTACTGAAGAGTCAGCCCATTCACCACTGATGGAAGGCAGTCATACAAATGAAACAGGCAAGGCTGGACATCTCTAAG
>NW_006461082.1:0-230 GCF_000325575.1 Pteropus alecto | reverse complement strand
CGTTCCATGGGTTTGGTGGATGAAATCACTGGCCACTGGTGATTGGAACCGAGCTGCAGCCCCTCTCTCCTCCTCAGAGAGCAGTGGGACTGAAAGTTGCAGCCCTCCAGTCACGCGATGGGTGCCTCTGGCAACCAGCCCCTCGACTTAGGTGCTTTCACGCTGTTATCTGTCACCCTTTGGGACATCCCAAGAGTTTTAGCCAACAGGAAGACCAAGGTTAATTTTCT
>NW_006461081.1:0-230 GCF_000325575.1 Pteropus alecto | reverse complement strand
TTTTAAATATCTTATTGGCTGTATTCAAAGATTCATGCGTCGTCGGGCAGATGGGAATCTGGCAGATAAAAAATGCTCTGAGGAGCTGTACCAAGTGGACAACTTTTATAGGCAGAAAACAGCAGAATCAAAGACATTATTCTGGACAAAACAGTTATTACGAAGGCACGTTCCTTTAGGGGATGGCAGGGGTCCATCAGGCAGACACCGCACTGGTGCCGGCGAGGCCA
>NW_006461080.1:0-230 GCF_000325575.1 Pteropus alecto | reverse complement strand
CTGAAATATTTCTTTCACGGAGCCAAGTTATCCATCTTCCAACCTTTACGTAGGAATATGACTAAAAACACAGGATTCGGCGGTGCCCCGGTCCCTGGCGACACGTAATGAGTAAAAGCCCTGCGCGCAGCACCCGGGCAAAGGCTGTACGGCTCACCGCCACCGCCACCGCCACCGCCACGCGTGTCTGCTGCGTCAGCTTCGCACGTGGACAGGGCCCTCAGGTGGCT
>NW_006461079.1:0-230 GCF_000325575.1 Pteropus alecto | reverse complement strand
AATCTCCACTGGTTTTCACAGCCAAAAGTTATGGGTACTTCTCTTCTCAGCACTGGAACCCTGGATTGGGGAGCCTGATGTGGGGTTGGGACCCCTCCCTCCTCAGGGGGCACTTCTGCAGCTGAGATAGTCCTCCTGATTTTTAACCACCATACATGGGTGTAGGACCAGCTCAGTTGAGTCTCCACCCCTACTAGTCTTGAGGTGGCTTCTTCTGTATATCCTTAGTT
>NW_006461078.1:0-230 GCF_000325575.1 Pteropus alecto | reverse complement strand
CGGGGGTGGGGGGGATGCAAAGACAGGGAAATAACATCCCTTAAAACTTCTGCCTTAAAACTTGTTTCTTACATCTAAGATTGCTAAGTAATAAGATCAAAATATCTTATACTCATGTTGTATGCCAGTCTGTGATCCAACTTCTTAAATAGCTAATGAAAACATAGAAAAATTTAAAATTAATCAATGGCTCCTAAGTGATAACCAAGTAGGTAGACAATACATGTGCC
>NW_006461077.1:0-230 GCF_000325575.1 Pteropus alecto | reverse complement strand
GCCCTGTGGAATTTGGGAGGTGAAGAGATAAGGCATAGTGCTCTCCAAGGGAGGAGTGGGTTTTCAGCAGAGAGCTATAACTACCCAGAAGTGGGAAGATCTCTTTCTATTTGGGCCAAGATGAGAGGTCTTATAGGATGCGTATGTGAAGTACCTGACTGACAGTTGGCTGCAATATAAGACCTTGCCTACTGCGCATGTGCTTACCCAGAATTCAGCCTGTTATAATT
>NW_006461076.1:0-230 GCF_000325575.1 Pteropus alecto | reverse complement strand
TGTTTGCAGCCCTGGGGACCTGGGCCTGTTGACCTGAGGAGATGCTCTCACTTCTTCCCCTAGCATCTCATGGAGGCAAGAGACCAGGTCATAGGGGACAGCCTCAGGTCAGAGGAGGGAGAAATTTCTGTTCCACCACGTTTCATGGAGAGACCCTTGAGGACTGTGGGGAGAACCTACACCTAATCAGTGGGGCCACAGAGAATTTTTCCTATGTTCAGCACTGTCTG
>NW_006461075.1:0-230 GCF_000325575.1 Pteropus alecto | reverse complement strand
GCCAAACTACAAGTAAATTAGCTACTCATCAGAACGAAACTCAACACTCTTCATGGAAGAAACATAATCCACACACTTAACAACAAGCTAGCATCCGCGATGTCCAGCGTAAAATTTAAAAATTGTCAGGCGTGCACACAGGCAAGATAATACGACCTCTTACCTGGAGAAAAATAAGTCGTTAGGAAAAGACCCACACATAACAAGAATCATGGAATTAGTAGAAAAGA
>NW_006461074.1:0-230 GCF_000325575.1 Pteropus alecto | reverse complement strand
GGAGGTCCGCCTTAGAGGCTACACCGTGTCGCTTCGGCCAGGTCGCCTGAGTTGCAACGGGTCACCATGTCAGTCCAGATTCTGGGGGAGGGGAAAAGAAGGATTAACAGCCATCTGTAACCCGAGGAACTCCCGCAGCAGGAAGCTGGGGGTTATTACCCCATTTTCCCTCGCTCACCCCCTCAGATCCGCCCTCCGTTGGCCGAGCCAGCTAGAAACGAGAGGACAGG
>NW_006461073.1:0-230 GCF_000325575.1 Pteropus alecto | reverse complement strand
GTACCTGCTCATCCGCTAACTTCCAAGCCAGGAGCCTGGAATCCGGGAGCGGTCGGGGCCCCTTCACTGCCGCCTCTGAGGTCCTGGTCGCTTAGAAGGGGGCGGTGGGGGCGGTGCCCATGTAACGTGGGCCACACGGTTTATTTCAGAGCTACGAGGAAAACTAGTGTTTCGCTTTTAAGTTTGTAAACAGCATAAAGCTTTGAAAAGTACTTTTTAGATGGCTTGAT
>NW_006461072.1:0-230 GCF_000325575.1 Pteropus alecto | reverse complement strand
ACAGCAAGCTTGCTTGAGACTAAGAAACAAACAAAAAAACGGATCTCAGTTACAGAAATTATGTTAATCATACTCCTCCTCGTAGCATAGCTGATTATTATAAAAAGCCCGTGCAAGGCTTTCCATTGTTTTATGAGCTTTTTTCCACCTCATCCTTAGTCCTCACTCCTATTCCTGTTCATCTCCTAGGTATTCACTCCAGTGTATTTGATATAGAACCTAACGTAGTC
>NW_006461071.1:0-230 GCF_000325575.1 Pteropus alecto | reverse complement strand
GTGACTTTCATTTGCATCTCCTTTATTCCTGGAGAGGAGGCTGAACACCTTCTCGTATGTTGTTGGTCATTTAGATTTGCTCTTCTGTGTATCACTTATTCATTCCCATCTTTCTCGTGGTTTTATTTCTCCTATTTGTAAGAGCTCATAGATGTCATATGTATTGCATGTGTTTTCCCAGACTATTTATTGTTTATCTATTGACTTATTTCTATGCTATCATTTACTTT
>NW_006461070.1:0-230 GCF_000325575.1 Pteropus alecto | reverse complement strand
CAGAGAGTATGAAGCTGGGATTGGAATGATGCTTTTAACATCTGTGTGATGCGATTCGATCATTTTTCTTTTCACTTCTTATATTCTCTGAGAACAAATCATGGTCAAACCTTTAATTCTCTTGGCTTCAAAAATTTAAGAGAAGTTTGAAGATACAATTGTGTGAATTAACTTATAAAACGTGAACAATTTATATTTTAAAATTAATAAAAGTCCTTAAAGAAATGTGT
>NW_006461069.1:0-230 GCF_000325575.1 Pteropus alecto | reverse complement strand
GCTCCTAAAATCAAATCTGGTGTCTGGCCCCGCAAGGCTCTGACATGTATTGATAACTATATAGAAGTGGTTATATCTGGGTGCTTCTCTGGCAGCTATCAAGAGATCTCTAGCTCTAGTAAATTATTTGATGTTCTCAGTCTGTAGGAATAACAAATATATTGGAAGATAAAAACAATATGTAGCATCTTTGAGTATGTGGCATTATATTAATTTTTTTTATCATAAAT
>NW_006461068.1:0-230 GCF_000325575.1 Pteropus alecto | reverse complement strand
ATTATTCAATTGATGTGTAATTTCCTTTTTTCTAAATTGGGCATACCACCACCTCTTTTTTCTAAGTTGGGCATACCATACACAAGATGCTAAGCAAGGCCTTCACTCTCAGCCTAATCACAGAGCCATGAGTCTAATAGCCAGTACATAAACTAGTCTCGTCACCTGTAGTATCGTGGGTTAGCGGTTCTGATTCCAGATGTCTGGTAGTTGTGTGACCAGGGACCCAA
>NW_006461067.1:0-230 GCF_000325575.1 Pteropus alecto | reverse complement strand
CCCTCTCCAGGCGTCAGCTCTCCTCCTCCCCTCCTCGAGCAATGCCTGCTGCAGTAGGAAGACTGGCTCTGGGCCTCCCTGCAGGACCTGGAGCCTCCCCACCCCCAACCATGGGGAAGGGGGAAGGGAAGAGAAGGAGCTGCATTTAGTGAGCAGCGGCTGTGAAACGGGGGTTTTTAGTGCATCCTCTCCAACGTCACAGTGGCCCTCTGAGACCCTCTGAGGCTGGG
>NW_006461066.1:0-230 GCF_000325575.1 Pteropus alecto | reverse complement strand
GAGACCAGACAGGATCGGGCTGGTTCAGGGTAGCATGGCTGTAGACTCCTAACTTTTTTGGAATCATTTTCTTGTTGCTGTTCTATTTGGGTGTTTTCTGTTACCTTATCTTCTAAATCGATTCTATCCTCTGCTTCCTCTAATCTACTGTCGATTCCCTCTGATACATTCTTTATTTCGGTAATTATATTCTTCATTTTTCTATCTCTTTGTTAAAGTTCTCACTGAGT
>NW_006461065.1:0-230 GCF_000325575.1 Pteropus alecto | reverse complement strand
TGAATTTCTAATTTACAAATCAGTATTACATGATCCTAGCTTCCCCAGGACACAGGAAGACCACGCGGCTCTTGATGATCAGGGATACGACGGACTCACACTGGCCAGCAGCTAGGAATGGGATGATTTCTTTGCCGGTCAAAAATAAAACCAAACTTAAAAGTCATTGACTTCCTCTTCCGAAACTGTGTGTACGGCACAGAGAGGAGAACATTTATGCATTTATGAAA
>NW_006461064.1:0-230 GCF_000325575.1 Pteropus alecto | reverse complement strand
TACCAAACCCAGATGCTGGGTAGCCTCTGCTGCCTACTGAGAATACTTAATGGTCATGCCCTGTGTTTGCTTCCTTTCATGCTTTCTTACATCAACATAGTAAATGTTTGCTTGCTTGGCATTATCAGCATTGTACCTTGAATGTCATGGCCCAAGGGTCTCCATAGGTATTATCTGCCATTCCTCAACCACAACCTCAAGGCCTCATGGTCCCCTTTGATTCTATTCCT
>NW_006461063.1:0-230 GCF_000325575.1 Pteropus alecto | reverse complement strand
ACCGCCGTCCCTTACATTATCCCGTATGTTTATACCGCGCTCTGTACTGGTTCCCTGACATGCATGTTACTTCATTTGCTGAGCGGTCAGCATGCACTACTCAGCATCTTAACAGAGTGCTGGGAAAATCAAGAGTTTGTCTGTACTACTTTGCACTTTTTCATATTTTTTTTTACTTTTTTTCTTATTTATTCGTTCGTTCGTTTGCTTATGCATGCGAGGCCACCCTT
>NW_006461062.1:0-230 GCF_000325575.1 Pteropus alecto | reverse complement strand
TGTCTGTGTGTGTGTGTGTGTGTGTCTGTGTGTGTTTCAGAGAAAGGGGGGAGAGCCCACGTTTCTGTATCATAGTCTCATGACCTTGACCTTGTGACTTCTGTGATTTACAATTTCTTCTGATTCCCTTGGAACTATCTCTGGATTCAGTGGAGGGCAGGATTAGTATCTGCCAGAGGGAAGTACCTTTCATATCTTGGTAAGGGCTGAAACAAACAACATTCACCCTT
>NW_006461061.1:0-230 GCF_000325575.1 Pteropus alecto | reverse complement strand
TTTTTTTTTCTGCAAGTAAAGAGCATTAACTAATATAATGAATACTTTGCTTTCATTTCGACCTGCCTTCTCTTGATAGTATTCGCTACTTTTATAAATTATCACGTGCACCTTCTTGTCTTCCTTGTGTTGAGGATACTTAACCACCTTCTAACTTCTTTTCTGGGTCTCACGTAGGATCATTTTCAGTCTTCGGCTTTTTCTGAGAGCTTTCTGGGCAGTTTTCCTTT
>NW_006461060.1:0-230 GCF_000325575.1 Pteropus alecto | reverse complement strand
CGAGGAGCATCAGAAGAGCTCGTGGATGAGGCAGCTCTTCGCACCTGGTTGCTGTTGTTTGTCCTTACTGTCAACCCCAGTTTCTTGACCTCATTTCTACATCTCTGACAGGCCCCGTCCGGCCCCAACATCTGCCACCCTCTGTTGATTCCCTCCTGTCAACCCCAGACCTGAGCAGGAAAAAGAATTGAGCCTCTCCAGGCCAGCCTCCTGACATTCAGCTTTGATTC
>NW_006461059.1:0-230 GCF_000325575.1 Pteropus alecto | reverse complement strand
TTTTGCAGATGAGGAAACTGAGGCCTGAGAAATTATCCAGCTAGATTCAGGGTCACATAGGGGGATAAAGATAAAGCTGAAATGAGACTTCTACTCTTGCTTTCTTCTGTTGCACTTTGCACAACACCAGTCTACCTCTTCTTGATCTAAGTGACTCATCCCCCAGACATAACACCCTTGTGTAATTTTATAACGTTCTTCTAGCCTTTTATTTGATCTGCTCAAAACAG
>NW_006461058.1:0-230 GCF_000325575.1 Pteropus alecto | reverse complement strand
GATCTTGGGGAATGTAGACTGGGAGACACCCAAGAGGAGTAGGCTACATTTCTAGATCTATAGCCACTGTGTCCCAACCCCACTCAGCAGGCATGACATCACTTCAACCCCTACAATCCCAGCTGGTAAAACTTGACCAGGGAGGATTTCGTGTTTTGTTTGTTTGTTAATTGAGGTGCGATATCTACATTACACACGGTAAAATACTCAAATCTTAAGCGCACTGCTAG
>NW_006461057.1:0-230 GCF_000325575.1 Pteropus alecto | reverse complement strand
ATGGAAACAGTGAGATTTTATCAATGAGACTGACCATTTTCTAACTCTAACTTTTATTTGAAAGGGATCCGAGTCTGTGAATGACAGTTACTTGAATTATTCTGTGGGTTTAGGGAATGGCCAGAAACAATGGCAATGTATCACTGTTTTTTGTTATTTCTGTTATTCCACAGTAGAGATTGACACTTACATTTCAACAACAATTCTAGAGCCTCAGCTTATGCCTGCTG
>NW_006461056.1:0-230 GCF_000325575.1 Pteropus alecto | reverse complement strand
TCCCCCAGCCCCTGGCCCCAGCTGCAGACGGCCACCGACCTGGGCTCCGTCCGCGTGGACTCGCCCGGCCTTGATGTTCACGTCCTTTGGCCCTTCCCGTGTGACCTCCCGCCCTCGGCCAAGCTCCGCCCCTGCGGCCCCGTGTGCCACCCTCCCTCTCACGCCGTCCGGTCACTGCGGCGTCTGCATACAGCACATCCCTGAGCATCCGCTCACTCGCCACGTCCCCT
>NW_006461055.1:0-230 GCF_000325575.1 Pteropus alecto | reverse complement strand
TCACACTGCGGCTCACACTGCAGTTCACACTGCGGTTCACGATGCCATTCACACTGCGGTTAACACTGCGATTCACACTGCGGGCTCACACTACGGGCTCACACTGTGGGCTCACACTGTGGCTCACATTGCAGGCTCACACTGCGGTTCACACTGTGGGCTCACACTGTGGCTCACACTGCAGTTCACACTGCGGTTCACACTGCGGTTCACACTGCGGGCTCACACTG
>NW_006461054.1:0-230 GCF_000325575.1 Pteropus alecto | reverse complement strand
CATATGTCCAGTTTTCCCAACACCATTTATTGAGACTATCCTTTCCCCATAGTATATTTCTTTTGATGAAAATTAATTGACACTATCTGCATAGATTTCTGGGCTCCCTATTCTGTTCCATCAATCTGTGTCTGTTTTTATGACAATACCGTACTGTTTTTATTACTACAGCTTTACAATGTGGTTTGAAATAAAAAAGTATGATGCCTCTAGCTTTGTCTTTCTCAAGA
>NW_006461053.1:0-230 GCF_000325575.1 Pteropus alecto | reverse complement strand
TTATGGTTACGTTTAAGGTTAGGGTTCCATGTAGGGTTAGGGTTAGGGTAAGAGTTAGTTTCAGAACTAAATTAGGGTTAGGGGTCGGCTTAGTGTCAGAGGTTAAGATTAGAGTTAATCTTAATGTAAAATTTACGGTTATGTTTAGGGTTAGGTTTAAGGTTAGGTTTAAGTTTTAGAGTTACGGTTGGTGTTGGGTTTAGGGTTATGGTTAGGGTTAGTGTTAGGGT
>NW_006461052.1:0-230 GCF_000325575.1 Pteropus alecto | reverse complement strand
AGTAAATTTTAATGAATGATAATTTTTAATTAAACTTTTTTGAAAAGCACGAGTTCTGGGCATCACTGTTATAGGGGAGCAGATTGGTGGAATTCAGACACTGTTGCAATGTTATATGTAAAGTAGTGAAATATTAGGTCTAAGGTGATCATGATAAGTTTAAGACACACAATGCAATCCGTAAAGGAGCCACTGAAAAAGGAAATAATTAAAATAGAAACAGCAAAAAT
>NW_006461051.1:0-230 GCF_000325575.1 Pteropus alecto | reverse complement strand
CTTCGTCCCTCATCCCCTCAGCCATTCTTGCCTTCGCTTCCTTCCCTGGGTGACACTCCAGTCCCTCTTTTACAGGCTCCTCAGTTCCTTTGAATCGAGGGGACGTGGCTACCCCCTATGCCAGATGGCCCAACTGTCAGCCCGGAACTTGTTCACCGTCCACCCTCTCTTCCCCTGGCTGCTGGAGGAAATGCCGCTGGCGGACTGGCCTCCCGGCTCAGCCGGGCCTC
>NW_006461050.1:0-230 GCF_000325575.1 Pteropus alecto | reverse complement strand
TAGGTGATATCTCATTTGTGGTTCTGACTTGCATTTCCCTGATAATACTGCCATTTGTGACAAGGACGAACCTGAAAGTCCCCCGTGACACCTGGATCCAGATCGTCCTTATACTGAGTGACATAAGGACAGACCCCGCATGATTCCACTTATCTGACATATATGAAAAAATCCAGCTATTAGAAGCAGAGAATAAAATGGTCGTGGGAAGCTGGGGAGCTGTTTCCTCA
>NW_006461049.1:0-230 GCF_000325575.1 Pteropus alecto | reverse complement strand
TCCTGGGGCCAAGACCTGGGCTCTCCCAGCTCAGAGGAGCTTGGGGGCTCTAAGCCAGGGGACTCAGGTTTAACCCAGCTATGCCTCCCACCAGCTCTGTGACTTTGGACTCATTCCTTAACCTCTCTGTGCTTCTGTTTTTTCATCAATAAAATAAGGTGATAACAGCACACACTCTGTGGAGTTTTGTCAGGGTTAAATGAACTAATACCCACAAAGCACTTAGAATC
>NW_006461048.1:0-230 GCF_000325575.1 Pteropus alecto | reverse complement strand
GATGTGAAGTTAGAATCGGAGCTCGTTCTACCATGCAAACAGTTTTGGAGGACCATATATATTTCCTACTTTACAGCATTCCTTCCTGATGATCTCATTACTACTGTTTCACGGCTGCATAATGAATTAGGTTGACAAACTGATTGCTCCCTCATAGCCATCAATCAGTCCCAAGGGCTTAAGGGAGCTTCCAAGGGAGCAATCCAGGGAAAGTGAGTGTGTACAGGTCT
>NW_006461047.1:0-230 GCF_000325575.1 Pteropus alecto | reverse complement strand
CACTTTTTCTGTTAGATCCCTGAACACTTTATTAACAGTTATTTTAAATTCTCTGATAATTCCAACATCTAAGTCAGATCTGTTTCTAGTTCTAATGATTCCTTTATTTATTTAGACTGTTTTTCTTGCCTTTTTGCATGCCTTGTAACTTTTTTGTTAAAACCTGGACATGTTTTATCAGATAATAGAAGCTGATATAAATGGGCCTTCAGTGTAAGGATTTATGTTAA
>NW_006461046.1:0-230 GCF_000325575.1 Pteropus alecto | reverse complement strand
CCGCGGTCTCTCTCAATTCAACCAGAGCACAGGACAGGGGTCCAGGGACTGTGTTTGTCGCTCCCGGTGGATCCTGAAAAATGCCCAGCACAGGGTGCTGCTGTATCTGGTACACAAATCCACATTCCAAGGAGACGCTAGCTTGGTCAGGCCTTAGGGCTCCCACAGCCTTTCCCTCCTAATCAACCCAAGACGTTTTCGCTTGCCTAGTCTTAAAAATTACAACTGTC
>NW_006461045.1:0-230 GCF_000325575.1 Pteropus alecto | reverse complement strand
ATGAGATTTGCAATAACTTCCGGACGAGGATCGACAAGACGGCGTAGTGAGGCAGGGGACTGAGCCAGGCGGGTGAGCCGCGCCGTTCCCGTAACCCGCCCGTTAGAAGCCAGCGTGGACTGGCCTAACTCTGCACTCCGTTCAGCCGTACACGGAGAATTCCACATTCACCATGGTTTTTTTTTTGTAACATACGAATGCAAATTATTTTCATAGCTTTTTACTACCTT
>NW_006461044.1:0-230 GCF_000325575.1 Pteropus alecto | reverse complement strand
TTGACCTACACGGATTGGCCAAGAACCATAGACACATAGACCATTCAACTCAGACAAGGCACCCTTTACCCAACTACCCTTCGGCTACATCCCCCAAATGCCCTCAGCCCCCCCAGTATGATAGGAAGTGTGATAACAGGAACTCGGGGAAAGGGACAGCGGGTGTTTGGGGCTAATTATGTCTCTTCAAAATTTATACGCTGAAGTCCTGATGCTCAGGACCTCAGAAC
>NW_006461043.1:0-230 GCF_000325575.1 Pteropus alecto | reverse complement strand
AAACAGCAAACATTTCTTTCTTAAAAGGACAAAGACTCCGGGACATCCGAGATTGCGCCGAGGCGGCGAGACATAGATCTCCCATCGAAAGGCGTCGGCCCTCCTGCCTGCCCAACCGACCCTCGCATGCCCGAGGTTAACCCAAGGTTAACTCTGACCTTGGGGGGGTCTGGGGGCTGGGCCTCGGGCTGGAGGGGCTTCTCTGCTCCATTTGCAAAGGGAAATGTACT
>NW_006461042.1:0-230 GCF_000325575.1 Pteropus alecto | reverse complement strand
CAGAGTCCGTACATCTGCACGCCGGTGACCCCAGATCACGCCAGGAACCTGCGGGGGGCGGGGAGGGGGCTCCCCTGCAGTGCGCCTCTGCGCCCCTCAGCGAGAGCGTTCCCCGCTGTGCTCACTTAGGGGGAAATACTTGGGGGACCCGTGTATCCCGGAGCGTGCGTGGAAGCGTGCAGCGGGAGCTGAGGTCGTGCGTGAAGATGACGCAGGAGCGCGCACACGTC
>NW_006461041.1:0-230 GCF_000325575.1 Pteropus alecto | reverse complement strand
GTATTTAAACGTCTTCTACGTCCTTCTGTGGCTCGAAAGCTCATTTCTCCTTTTTTTTACGGATTTGTTTTTACAATTGATATGCAAATCAACTGCATGTATTTCATGTATACAGTGAGTCTGGACATTTGCATACACACATGAAACCATCACTACAATCAAGGTAATAGACATGTCCATTGCCTCTGAGGGTGTCCTTTGGCCCTTAGGGTTTTTCCTTTGTGAGAGTT
>NW_006461040.1:0-230 GCF_000325575.1 Pteropus alecto | reverse complement strand
GTGTCTCCACAGAGAATCTCTGACCAAGCTTACCTAGAAGCGTTTAAATTGGCTGTAGGAGTCTGAGGAATGAGGCTGAGATTTCAGGATTTTTTTTTTTTTTAATCTTAGTAATATCATTAAAACTATTGCCATTCAAAACTGGCAGTGTTATTTTTGTTCTTTGAGTGTTAACACCTGAAATTCTCAATAAAAGCTACCTTCTAGTTTACCCTCCTACTGATTTTTGG
>NW_006461039.1:0-230 GCF_000325575.1 Pteropus alecto | reverse complement strand
TATACCTGTTGGCCATCTGTATGTTTTCTTTCAGAAAATGTCTATTCTTTCATACCCTGCCTATTTTTTAAATTGAATCGTTTGTGTTTTTGCTGCTAACTTGTGTTAGTTCTTTATCTATTTTGGATATTAAGCCCTTATCAGGTATGTGGTTTAGAACTATTTTTCTCCTCATTCCATAGGTTGTCTTTTCACTTTGTTGGTGATTTCTTTTGCTGTGCAGAAGCTTT
>NW_006461038.1:0-230 GCF_000325575.1 Pteropus alecto | reverse complement strand
TGTAACAGGCAGTGCAGCAGACAATGGAACAAGCTGGATAACACCAAGTCGACAATGTGTGACATTTTATAGGGTGATTTCTCCAGTAAGTAAAAGACAGGAAGCCTGGGAGTGGGGGTGCATTTATAGACGGAGGAGACTAGGACTTAGGTGGTATATGACATCTAGAAGGAAAATGTGCACTTCATTTGGATGCTGACCCAAACAAACCAACAGTTAAAAAATTACTT
>NW_006461037.1:0-230 GCF_000325575.1 Pteropus alecto | reverse complement strand
GTGAGTGCGGGGCTGTGAAGGCTGACCTGCACGTAGAGGCAGCATGGTAAATGCACGTTTCTCTTCAAGAAATGTTTCGATAAGATAAATGCTAATAGCTTCATGTCAAAAAACACCTTAAGATTTTATATTTTCTCAAGGAAACAGTCTTAGTCATGTCTCCCATTTACATCACAAAAATGAAAATGTGTTTAGGACTGAGAGGAAAACCCCAGTCATGCAATCTGATG
>NW_006461036.1:0-230 GCF_000325575.1 Pteropus alecto | reverse complement strand
CTAATTCTAACCCTAATTCTAACCCTAACCCTAAAATAAACCATAAACTGAACCTGACCCTAAAACTAAACACAATCCTAACTTTAATTCTCACCATAATCTTAAATTATGCACTATCAATAAAACTAATCTTAAAACCTTACTTTAACCCTAAAAATAAACATAAAGCAAACCTAACCCTGCACTAACTCAAACCCTCACCCTAAACCTACCCATTATCCTAACCCTAA
>NW_006461035.1:0-230 GCF_000325575.1 Pteropus alecto | reverse complement strand
AAATATGGTCACCTGGACAGGCCTTGCTGAAAAGGCGTTATGTGAGCACAGACCGAAGGATTTGAAGGAGTCAGTCATTTGAGTACCTGGTGGAAGACAGTATTTCAAATGTAGATGTCCTGAATTGGGACTGTGGCTGGTGCATTGGAGAACAGCATGGTTGGGGGGTTACGGACAGGCATTAGGAGATCACCGGAAGTCACTGGGACAACTCAGAGGTCATTGTGAGG
>NW_006461034.1:0-230 GCF_000325575.1 Pteropus alecto | reverse complement strand
TCAGCAGGGGCGGGGCGGGGGTCTGGGCAGCTGCCCGCCACAGAAGCCAGAGGCGAGGGGCCGTTCTCACTCCCAGCCGCTCCCCTATCTTTAGGAGCTGGAGGAAGAGGCTCTCGCTGTTCGGGAAAGGTGTCAGAGCTCAAGGTCGAGAGGGTCGACCTGGGACAAGCGACCATCTCCTGGTCCCGTGGCACTGGACTCTGTCCTAGACGTCCCCGCTGGGCACGAAG
>NW_006461033.1:0-230 GCF_000325575.1 Pteropus alecto | reverse complement strand
TTGGAGCCATTTTAATTTCCCTTTCCGTGAACTCTCTTTATACCATTCACCATTTTTCCCCTGGGTTGCTGGTCTTTTCAAACTATTTTACAGAAGTTCTTTATCTATTACAGAAAAATAACTCTTTTTTAGTAGTATGAGTTACAAAACGTTTTCCAGTTCTTTTTTTTCATCTTTGGCTCTTTTATTGCCATGCAGAAAAAATATATATATACATATAGACATATGTA
>NW_006461032.1:0-230 GCF_000325575.1 Pteropus alecto | reverse complement strand
CCTCTTTATCTCTTGCGAGATATGATATAGCACCCCAATATCTTGCTGAACTCGAAGTCCTGCCCTGAGGTCCATCCACTCACCTTATGTTGCTGCCTAACTCTCACCAATCACCTTTCTTCCAGGGCCCTGGATCCCATTCTCCACCAATCCAACTCCTGGCCATCAGTGGACCTAGGAGCAATATGCTTTACCTACCTGACTGATTATCAGCTGATACCTAGACATTT
>NW_006461031.1:0-230 GCF_000325575.1 Pteropus alecto | reverse complement strand
AAATATCAAAATGTATCATGCTTTTCCTTTTATAAATATTCTCTCTTCTATCTCCACCCACCATTAAGTATCCTAACTACCATTCCATAGTCTTTATTTAAAAAGAAATGATATACATCAGCGTAAACATGTATGTAGCCCAAAAGGGCAAAAAATGCTAAAAGATTTATCCTGAAAAATATTAGTACCCTGCCTACTCTGCCTCACGTTCAAGTTCTGCTCCTAAAAGA
>NW_006461030.1:0-230 GCF_000325575.1 Pteropus alecto | reverse complement strand
AATGTTTCAGGTGTACAATGTGATGACTTGAGATACATAAATATTGTGAAATATTTACCATAATAAGGTTCGTTAACACATCCTTTACCTCACATGATCACCATTTTGTTCTTGGTGGTGGTGTTTATGGTGCTGTTATGACGCAAACATTATCTCTAGTCTCATAACAGCTCACAATTCAGTACGTCGTTAACTCTAGTCGTCATGCTGTAAGATCCCCAGAACTTACT
>NW_006461029.1:0-230 GCF_000325575.1 Pteropus alecto | reverse complement strand
CATATAAAAACATTAACATTGAGATTTAGCAACTACAATATTTTTTTTTTAAATAAGATGCTTGCATGGTAGTACATGTCATTAACACAACTGTAAAAGAGTAAGTCAAGTCATGCTAAGAGTTTTGTCATTGAAAAGTATCTGTTGATTTCCGGTCAAGATGATGTTTTAGGTAAACACTGTGCTTTCCTCCTCTCACGACGACATCAAAATAATGACTTACATACAGA
>NW_006461028.1:0-230 GCF_000325575.1 Pteropus alecto | reverse complement strand
ACACATGGACTCCTAAAGGCTGGTGATTCCTTCCTAGACTTACTGCAGGACCCAAATTGCCCCAGCATTCAAAGGTAGATGCCACTGGAAGTGGCTCATCTGTCTTTGAGATCCGCTCAACGTGACTCTGAAGTCTTCCCTGCCTCGGGCACAGGACGGTCTTCCCGGATCTTCGGCCGCGTCCCCCACTCCAGACCTCCTGCAGGAAGCCGTTTTCCTAGGAAGCCTTC
>NW_006461027.1:0-230 GCF_000325575.1 Pteropus alecto | reverse complement strand
AGGGTCCAAGGCAATGCACACTCAGTGCAGGTATACTGATTACCTATTGCTATAAAACAAAGTACCCTAAAACATAGTGGCTGGAAAAATATAAACATTTGTTACCTCATGCAGCTTCTATGGCTGAGGATATGAGTTCAGCTTAGCTGCAGGATTCTAGCTCAGGATCTCCCATGGAACTGCAATGAGGATGTTGACCAGGGCTGCAGGCTTCTGAAGGCTTAACAAGA
>NW_006461026.1:0-230 GCF_000325575.1 Pteropus alecto | reverse complement strand
CTCTCTGACACACACACACATCTTTGGGGAAAATGAATTTATCATTGTCCCAAAATTTCAGCATGATTGCTTAGGGCACATCAAGATGGAAACCACATTCACTATGCCCCGAGGCCCCTTTGACTTTGATTCTGTACTAATCTACATTACTTGTTCATTCAGACTCTGAAGCCAGACTGTCTGGGTTCAAATCCTAGCAACATCTCTTTGCTAGCTGTGTGACCTTGAGT
>NW_006461025.1:0-230 GCF_000325575.1 Pteropus alecto | reverse complement strand
TTTTTTTTCATTCCTTAGTCGCTCTGAGATGTACAGTTACCTCCTTCTGAAGGAGCTCCAGATGAAAGACTCTGCCTCTTACCTCTGTGCTGTGAGAGACACGGTGACTATGAGGCCCCTTCAGCTGCACCAGAATTCAAGGCAGCCATGGCAGTGGGAAGTTATATTTCCTAAGTGTATGCCTGTGGTGAGTTAAGACAGGGGACTTCAGAACCAGACTGCTTAGATTT
>NW_006461024.1:0-230 GCF_000325575.1 Pteropus alecto | reverse complement strand
CCTCGGGACACATTCAAATGTGCTGACAGGGAAGCGCCCTGCATTGTTCCTTTGAAGGAGCCTGGACGAGCAGGCCTGCGGCCATCATGCTGCTCCATCGCGGAGACCAACTAAGGCACCTCAGCCCCCACGGGAGCATAGTCCTAGAAGGGGAGCCACCGCTGGGGCTGTGGCAGCGCACCCTCTGCGGATCACGTGGGTCCTCTCCACAGCAGCTCCAGTAAGTGGCC
>NW_006461023.1:0-230 GCF_000325575.1 Pteropus alecto | reverse complement strand
GACTCCAGTCCTTGACGGAACAGCTCTCAGAACACGGTCCTAACTCAACTCTCATAACTCTGAGTTGGCAGCAAGTCTCCTTCTACCCAATCCCCAATCAGATTGCAGTCCCTCCCTAAACTCAGTCCTCTCCCGGCCTCCATCAGTCCCAGCCCTGGCCCTAGGCATGTGAGTGTCTGGCTCAGGCCACCTAGGGCCTGGAAAGCCCTGTCTGGGCTAGGGCCTGGGGC
>NW_006461022.1:0-230 GCF_000325575.1 Pteropus alecto | reverse complement strand
GAGATTTAATGTAGATGTCGAATCTTCCTATTAAAAGACATGATATATCTTTCTCATTGTTCAGGAGTGGTTTATAGCTTTCTTCATATAGCTTTCCTCATATAGCTTGTTAGGTTTTTTGCCTAGGTATTTTTTTCAGCTTTGTTGAATATAAATGAGTATAATGTAATATTGAGTATAATTGACAAATTAAATGGTCAGATATTTAAAGTATATATTGTGATGATTTG
>NW_006461021.1:0-230 GCF_000325575.1 Pteropus alecto | reverse complement strand
TAATGGAGAAAAGAGAGTAAATCATTCTGAGAAAAGATAACACGAAAGTGCAAAATATATTTCAGGCCAAGGGAACTGTATATACAAAGGCACTTATTATCAGGACACGGGGCTTTCTCCCCTCTCCATCTTTGTGTTTTTATAGTTCCTTTGGCCTAAAGTTTCTGAAATCATATATAAGTTCCAAATTTTTAGAATTCTAAAATCTTTTGTACATTAACTTACTTTAC
>NW_006461020.1:0-230 GCF_000325575.1 Pteropus alecto | reverse complement strand
TATATTTCTACAGAAGCCAAGAAAGCCAGCCTTTAAACGAGATGGAATCTTCTATTGTGTTGTAACTATATCATGTTAGACTGTAGATTTGATTCAATTTCATTTCATTTACTTCAATTAAGGACTATTCCTTAAGAAACGACCATGTTCCCAGTGTAATAACCAGGGAATACACCGCTAAATAGGACCCAGGATGTGCCCTCCAACAGCTTACCCCACACTGAGAGAAA
>NW_006461019.1:0-230 GCF_000325575.1 Pteropus alecto | reverse complement strand
TAATAACCGATGCCCGTTTAACGATGATTTTTGCGCTAATGCTGTGGCTGGGGTGGACTTGGGACTTTGTGGCTTCTAGTGGGGAATCATTGACTATGAACAGAATTCTTGCTTTTTAGCTAGATAAAGAAGAAGCTACTCAGGTGTAGAGGGGGATGAGAGGGTGAAAGAAGGCTTTGGCAAATGGAAGGATGACAGAGCCTCTGGCCCCTGGCCAGACTGAACCAGCT
>NW_006461018.1:0-230 GCF_000325575.1 Pteropus alecto | reverse complement strand
AGAAGCCTCCTGGATGTTCAGGCAGAAATCTACAGCCCACACCTGTGCCCTATAGTGACTCCCTCCAGCCCCGCCCATATGACCCCTTGAATGTTGTCCTACCCCCCTCCTGGTCTCCGTATCTCTGTGAAGTTGTGTGAGGCTGTTCCACCAATGGCCAACATTTCCCCTCCGCGACACAGCGGGCACTTGGGATCATTTCCTGGGACCAGAGGAAACCGTAGCAGAAC
>NW_006461017.1:0-230 GCF_000325575.1 Pteropus alecto | reverse complement strand
TGTATACTTGAAACTAATAATAAAATGAAATAAAAAAATATTTTCTTTTCACTTTGATTAAATGGATATCCAAGTCATTATTTATCAGGTATCCATGAGCATATTTTAATCTATCAAACAAATCTCCTGTCAACTCATTTTTTTACCATGCAGTTACTATATATATACATGTATATATATATACACATCCACATATTTCTTGTGATGAGGACTTTTAAGATTTACTCTCT
>NW_006461016.1:0-230 GCF_000325575.1 Pteropus alecto | reverse complement strand
AAAAAAAAAATCCCTGCTAGCTGGAACCTACTGATAAATTATCTGTTAGGTATCTATTGTATGTGCAACTGGGGTAGGTATGTCAGGTACTCAGAATATTATAAGACTCGGTCATTCCTCTTTAGACAGGGATTGCCAGTGGTTCCCCAATATCTATTCTTCCTTTCTTCTTTAGTAAAGAACCCTTGATTTTTGCCTGGTCATAAAGCATCCAGAATAAGGACTGTTTC
>NW_006461015.1:0-230 GCF_000325575.1 Pteropus alecto | reverse complement strand
ATAAACGCACAGGTGACAACGAGTTCCAGTGAGGAATGGGGGAAGGGGGACCCTCGCACACAGCTGAAGGGAGAGGGCAATGGGGCAGCGGCTTTGGAAAACAGTTCATCAAATGGTTGAACAGACTTCCATCCCTAAGTATATTTATTTATCTTCCATCCCTAAGTATGTTCTACTCCCAGGCGTAGCTCAAGAAAAATAAAAACATGTCCACACGAAAACTTGTATAT
>NW_006461014.1:0-230 GCF_000325575.1 Pteropus alecto | reverse complement strand
ATTATTATGAATAGATACTTCAAAGAAATGAGTCTGTTGGCTCCAAAAAGAAAGGTAATCTCATATAACTTCATGAAAAAATGTTTATAATAAGTCCCTTTCAGAAAATTAAGACATACAACAGACATAAAATATAAAGGGGGATTAATCACTCTGATTGTATAAGTGTTTGATTATTTATGAGATTCCATTCTTCATTCTTTCAGTTTCTTTTTTAAACAGGTAGCATC
>NW_006461013.1:0-230 GCF_000325575.1 Pteropus alecto | reverse complement strand
CAGTGGTTGCACCAGTTTACAGTCCCAGCAATAGTATATGAGTGTCCCTTACCTCCACATCCTCACCAATACATATGTGTTAGTTTCTTGATGACAGCCATTCTGATAGGTGTGAGGTGGTATCTCACTATGGTTTTAATGATGTGTCTCTGATGATTAAAAAGGTTGAATATCTTTTTTTCTATCCATTGGCTACCCATATGTCCTCTTTGGAAGAATGCCTATTTAGG
>NW_006461012.1:0-230 GCF_000325575.1 Pteropus alecto | reverse complement strand
AATAAGAATTGCTAGCCTTAAAAAGAAATTCCCAATCTGCTAGCCAATCATGACCTATTTCCATGCTGCCTCTTCTAATATTCTGTAAAACTTGCTCTTGCCCCAGATCCTTAGGGAAGAGTGCTCCACTGCTCATGAGGCACTGTACTCCCAGAGTCTATGGATTGTCTTCCCTTGAATAAAGATATCAAACTGTTACTAAATTGTTTTAGCTTTGTCATTTGACACAC
>NW_006461011.1:0-230 GCF_000325575.1 Pteropus alecto | reverse complement strand
ACTCACGATGAAACAGGGACCAGAGGTTTGAACTGTTCACGACAAGTATGATCAGCCTAGTGCGATGTACGGTCAGGCTTTGACTGAAATCTCTGATTATGAGCCAACAGTCGTGAAGAGGAAAATGTGGGGGTGCAGATGGTTAAAAGAGGAGAGATCCGCAGCCTCGCCTCTGTGTCACCGTGGGAAAGTGGAAAATGTGGTGACGTGGATGGCGGTGATGGCGAGGA
>NW_006461010.1:0-230 GCF_000325575.1 Pteropus alecto | reverse complement strand
TTTTTCTGGAAAGAAGACAGAATGAGAAACTAGGCAGGCTTATAGAATTTTAAAAGACCCCAGGAATGTGGCCCGAGGTGCCCGCGGCCCAACCACCTGTCTTGGCTGTGTTCACGCACTCCGCCGCACTCCCAGGAGTGAAGGAACTCTGACGTGTGGCCCGTCGCAGGCCCGCCAGCCAGCGGTGGCCTCGGAGGAAGAGCCACACCTGCTCTCTGGCTTCGGCGCCA
>NW_006461009.1:0-230 GCF_000325575.1 Pteropus alecto | reverse complement strand
CCCTATTGGTAGGACTGGATGGCCATAAGCTATGGCTTATTTAATCTGGCCACAGATGACTGCATCCTAATACTTCATGAGCCAATCACCTAGGAATCCCTTTGGAACCACTTATCAGGTCCCAAATATAAGCAGACCTTCCCACTTCTGCCTTGTTACAGCTCTCTTTGCTGAAAACCTGCTCCTTACTTGAGGCATACTCTGTCTTATCTCTTTACCTCCCAAATTCC
>NW_006461008.1:0-230 GCF_000325575.1 Pteropus alecto | reverse complement strand
TAGGCCACAACACTCTAGTGGACATGGTTTGAGACTTTCCTGAAGATGCAGGATGAGATGACAGTGGGTTTCTCCTTCCACATCTGTTAGTTGGCAGCTACCCTTGTCCTTAGTCTAAGGTTCTTGTCCCTAAATTTAATTTCAAATTTGCTTTTTTATTCGTTCTTAAAGAAAAGAGGGCCTGTTGACACGGGGAAATGGAAATGTAAACATATTCAATTTCAATAATT
>NW_006461007.1:0-230 GCF_000325575.1 Pteropus alecto | reverse complement strand
TGTTGCTGTTCTGATTGGGTGCTTTCTGCTACTTTATCTTCTAAGGTGCTGATTGGATCCTCTGCTTCACCTACTCTCCTATTGATTTCTCCTGAGGCTGTCTTCATTTTAGTTACTGTAGTCTTCGTTTCTGACCGATTCTTTTTTAAGTCTTCTATCTCTTCCCCACATTTCATTGAGCATTCTTAAAACCAAAGTTTTGAACTCTGCATCTGGTAGATTGCTTGTCT
>NW_006461006.1:0-230 GCF_000325575.1 Pteropus alecto | reverse complement strand
CTGTGCCGGGAGGAATAAAACACACTTCAAAGAGCGTTCCTGGGGGCGTTCAGAATCTTAGAAACTTGGTTACAAACGACACCTTTCCCTCCGCATTGAACATGTCGCGTGTGAGGGAGAAGCTGCCCGTGTCTGGCAAAGAGAATGTCTGCGGGGACCCAGCGCAGTTGCCTGGAAATGCGCAGACACAGGTGAGGCCACGGAAACCGCCACGGGCATGGCGGCTGATG
>NW_006461005.1:0-230 GCF_000325575.1 Pteropus alecto | reverse complement strand
AATAAGCCTGCTGTTCAAATGGTAGATATCACTGCAAAGAAGCAATTCAAATAGTTAAAATAAGTGCTGTGAGGGGAAAATGAAGCAAAAATAAAAGGGATGATATAATCTCATTACTTATTCAGTAGAAAATTTATTCTATTCAGTATGCCTGGCTTTCAGAAGTTTTTCTTGCATTTGTAACAAAGATGGAGTGGTATAGCCCACTGTGAAGGCAAAATGTTACAAGA
>NW_006461004.1:0-230 GCF_000325575.1 Pteropus alecto | reverse complement strand
CCCTGCCCCAGGCACAAAATTAATGATTTCTCCAAGGAATTCTTGTTCCCGCGTTCGGTGAAAGGTCTTAAAAGTCGACAGCGGATGCCAGGTGTGGCTGCTGCTCCCAGGGCATCACGGCACCCATGTAAACACACAGACCCACCTTCGCTTCCGACGTATTTGTAGGTCTCTGTCTACAAATATATGGAACCCAGAATTAATACGGGCACTTCTGCTGATTCCCACCC
>NW_006461003.1:0-230 GCF_000325575.1 Pteropus alecto | reverse complement strand
CCAGTGACGTTGGGGGCCCATTCCACCCCGTGCACACTGGGGGCAGGCGAGGCCACCTGCACTCTCCCGAAGGCGAAGGCTGGGGTGAAAGGCTGAAAAAAGGCCTGGAGCCCTGTGGCCTCGGGTGGCGGGGCGGCAAGGCCAGCCCCGGACAGTGGGCAGCGTTACTCAGGCGACAGCCGTCCGTTTCGCAAGGGACACTACGTCTCTAGCACGCGTCTCTGGAAACC
>NW_006461002.1:0-230 GCF_000325575.1 Pteropus alecto | reverse complement strand
GTTCAGTGTCAGGACACTCTTATGTAGGCAGAGAAGATTTGGGGGAGCTGAGATTGTGAGGGTACCCAGGGCTGCGGTGGCCTCTCTGCCCCCTAGCTTGCGCAAGAGGAGAAACCCTTCTGAACCCTTTTAAAACGTCTGAGCACCCTCTCGTGGGTCCCTGCTCCTCTCTCTACCCCAAATATATCTAGCAGTAGTGGATTCTATGCTCAATGAAGCAGCAGGTTTTC
>NW_006461001.1:0-230 GCF_000325575.1 Pteropus alecto | reverse complement strand
TTATCTACATCTAATTATGTAATGATTATGTGTTTCACTATCGATAATTTTTTCATTTCTCTATTATTTCAAGGTCGACATCCCTTTTTTAATTTATATGTTTTCCGCCTAATGATAGATAGCTGTCTCATTGTGCTCGTCAGTTATTTTTCTTTCCATCTATATTTTTCAGTTCTTACGCATCTCTTTGTCTTTCTGTCTGTTTGTTGATCTGACTCTGTTTCTTTTTT
>NW_006461000.1:0-230 GCF_000325575.1 Pteropus alecto | reverse complement strand
ACATAGTAAGTGCTTAAAAGTAGATGCTATTCTTAGCCCTTCTGGATGCATCGTAGCATACATTCGTTATTCTGTTTGTCTCCTCAACATCTGAGCATCATTCCTCTCTGTAGGGAGTCTCCTACCTTATGAGACAAGACCCGTGTTCCACTCCAGACACCGCCAGTGGCAGAGACTCGTCCCCACCCTCTGTCCCCAATGTGGCAGCTAGAGCACAGGTATGTGGGCCA
>NW_006460999.1:0-230 GCF_000325575.1 Pteropus alecto | reverse complement strand
TTTAAAGCTTTTGTGGGTGTGAGTTCTGGTCATTTCGTTCTCGAACACACAGCGCCTTTGCCTGGTTATTCGTCAGTGGAACCCGGCCGGATCTCATAGGGGAATGCATTCCTTTGACGTGTTTCTATGTATTTATTTTTTTAATAAAAAAGCAGGAGTTCTTCAAACGGCAGCTCTCCACGTCGGAGCCCTGTTGTCATCGAAGGCCCTGGGATCTACTTCTCAAACAC
>NW_006460998.1:0-230 GCF_000325575.1 Pteropus alecto | reverse complement strand
CTCTCCCTCATCGACCCCTCTCAGAAGACACTGTATAAAGGGGGTGGGGGAGAGCAAGGGGTTACAGAAAAGCAAAGATTTCATGGTAACATGATGTCCTGTCCGCCATTCACACATGCCAGATGGGGACACTTCTATTAGCCGGTTTCTCACTTCTATTAGCTTTCTCCGGACAAATTGAGAAATCTGAGAAGCCCGTGGCGTGCAGAAACCGCCTCTGCCAGCAGGTG
>NW_006460997.1:0-230 GCF_000325575.1 Pteropus alecto | reverse complement strand
ACACAGTCTTTATTGCAATTACTCGATTCTGCTGCGGCAGCACAAAATCACCCATAGACGATCCATATTCCCACAAAACCAATAAAACCAGTTATAAGAAAACCAAGTGGCAGGCCAGGTTCAGCTTGTGGACCAGAGCTTGCTAAGGCTCCGGACATTCCACTTCACCCGGTGAATGTAAAAATGTGACACAGCGTGGGTAAAAATGTGACACAGAAGTTGTTCGCTCT
>NW_006460996.1:0-230 GCF_000325575.1 Pteropus alecto | reverse complement strand
CCAGGAGCTTTCAGAAACAAATGTAAAACCCCAGACCAAACAGAACGACAGCATAGCTATCCCTCCAGTATGATTTGACCACCAGAGGCTGTGAAACGCAACTTAACTTCGTGTACTCGGTTGAAGACAATGAAACCTATGGGGCATCCCGTGGGACGAGATGAACTAGGTGCAGTACCCAGGGCCATGAATGTCGGTACAGAAAAGTCAGGTGTGAGCGTGTTTGCACA
>NW_006460995.1:0-230 GCF_000325575.1 Pteropus alecto | reverse complement strand
CCCGCACTGACTGCACTCGTAAGGCTTCTCTCCCGAGTGCGTCCGCTTATGGTGGCTGAGTGATGAGTTGTGGCTGAAGGTCCTGCCGCACTGCGCGCACTTGTAGGGTTTCTCGCCAGTGTGGATTCTCTGGTGTTTGGCGAGGGCCAAGCTGTTGCGGAACCTTTTTTCACATTGGTGACATTTGTAAGGTCGCTCTCCTGTGTGCGTTCGAAGGTGTTCGATGAGGG
>NW_006460994.1:0-230 GCF_000325575.1 Pteropus alecto | reverse complement strand
TCGGGCAGCATGCGTCTCTCTTTGCAGAATTTCACGAGGATAAGACGAGACCGCGCGTATGGAACCAGCTCGGGCAAGCTGCGTACAGGATGTGTGCTCGAAGTATTTTTGGAACCTTTTCTTAAAATAAGAATCCTCGATAAATATACACTGAAATTTTATTCTCTAGGTGGTTTCGATTTTCTATTATTTACCTGTTCATATTTTCTGATTTTCTATAAACATTTATA
>NW_006460993.1:0-230 GCF_000325575.1 Pteropus alecto | reverse complement strand
CCTGATCTTGGTATTTGGGGACTATGTTTATGGCTCTGAGCCATCAAGACTGGACCCTACTGCATACTTTATCCAGATCACAGGCAAATGCCAAAGCTCGCTCTGTTCTCTTTCATAAAAGTTGCTCTCTTTCTTGTTATAAAAGGATGAGGATTGTTATGGTAAGGAAGGGAGGGGACTATGAATTATACTACAAAATGAGAGGCTCTTAGCCTCTTCTAATTTTTTTT
>NW_006460992.1:0-230 GCF_000325575.1 Pteropus alecto | reverse complement strand
TCGAGGGATTTGAAAAGCTGCTCCCAAAAAAGGGCTAGAACCCAGGGTACACCGTGCCCCCACTCAGGAAAGGCGCAGCGTGCGGGCCAGTGAGCCAGCTCCCACGGGAGCAAAATTCCTTTATTCTGTCCCAAACCCACATACTGGAGCCAAAAAAACAATCATCGGAATAGCCCATGTGAGTTCAGCTCTTCAAATTTACAAACATTTCACCTCCACGAATGCCATCG
>NW_006460991.1:0-230 GCF_000325575.1 Pteropus alecto | reverse complement strand
CAACAGTTGGTTCTCTTTAACAGAGCCGTTAATCGACCCACCTGCACAGGAAAGGTGGCCACCACTCGCTCAGCAAGCCCGGAGGCTAAGCCACCGCCTCCTCAGGCTTCTGTGTCCTGCATTCTGTGTGTCAGGGGAGGGAAGGCGCAGGGCGGGGCAGCGGTGAGGCCAGGAGGTACCTGGGATGCAAAATGAAAGTTGCACTCACCCGGTAGGGTAGCATTTCAAAG
>NW_006460990.1:0-230 GCF_000325575.1 Pteropus alecto | reverse complement strand
ACCCAAATTTTTGTCATTCTTTTCTCCTTAAACTGGTGTCCCCTCAATATTTCCATCTCGCTGAATGGCATAATTATACACCTAGGTACTCGAGTCGGAAATTTTGGAATCATCAATGAGTTTCCCCATCCCCTCCCTTCTCATCTCCAATAACTCACCACATCCAGTTGTTTCAACTTCATAAATCTCTCTCTGCTTTTCTCCATTCTTGCTATTACTGGCTATCAGCC
>NW_006460989.1:0-230 GCF_000325575.1 Pteropus alecto | reverse complement strand
TGAATTTCCTACATTAAAAGCAAGCAGACCTAACAACAAAAGAAGCGTGTGATGAAAATCAAAATATTCAATAGAAAACTTCATCTTATGCTCTCTGGATCAACCTGATCTTTTGTCTTCATTGAGCTGCTCTAAATATTAAGCACGGAGGGCTGGAGTAAATACTTTCATAGACATAATATTGATTTATATGTGCACATCAACAGGGAACTAACTTCGAAACACCTACT
>NW_006460988.1:0-230 GCF_000325575.1 Pteropus alecto | reverse complement strand
CTGCACCTTTGTAAGGGCCTGTCTGTGCCTCCACCAGCTCCTACCCCGTCCACCTCACAGTGGCTCGTACTTCCCGTCACCGGCAGCCGACAGCGGCCCCCACGCCGTCCCGGGTGCAGAGCGCGTCCGTGGACACGAAGGACGTTCTCGAACCTTCTTCAGCAGCGGCCCCGAGACGTGGGCATTACCAAGGGTAGAAGGAAGCTCTCTGCTCAGTGACGGGGCTCCCG
>NW_006460987.1:0-230 GCF_000325575.1 Pteropus alecto | reverse complement strand
TATGCTCTGGTAGAAAAATCTCTTCACAGTGCAATAGAAAGAAATGAAAAACTGAAAATCCAAGTCTACCACACGAAGACTGACTTTACTAGAAAAAACCTTAAAAAGCAAATAATCCCACTAGCCTCGCTAGAAGGGCCCTTACCAGATAACATTGACATACCCCTGTGCGGCTAAGCTCCAGCGACCAGATCTTTGGATTCATTTGTCACTCCTAAAGAAGGTACCAA
>NW_006460986.1:0-230 GCF_000325575.1 Pteropus alecto | reverse complement strand
GAGTGCTTTGGGTTTGCTCCAGCTGCAATCTCCTCCAGCCTTCAACTATGTTTTCATTCTAGAAAGACACATGTAGAAGATCAGACTGAGACTCTTCTGCCAGAACTGATTTTTTAAAAAACTAGATGACTAAAAGTTTAAAACCACTATTCTAATAGGAGTTTAATTCTTGGAAACCCAAAAACAATTAAAGGGAGCTTCTTGGTTAAGTTAAATGCAATTCTTTGAAA
>NW_006460985.1:0-230 GCF_000325575.1 Pteropus alecto | reverse complement strand
ACCAAAGAGCAAACCTAGTTCAGAATCACCAGGTCCCACAGAGAGCAGCATCTTCTGTTAGTGGCTAAGCCACAAAAATAAAGTGTAGACACCAGAAAGTAGGCTCTCGGAAAAACTTAAATTGGAGGAATACAGCAGAAATACACACAATTAAAAGCACTGCCCAGAGTTCCTGAACAATGTAGAACTTTTCATCCAAACCCTTGTCTTTCTGTGCTGATTAAAGGATA
>NW_006460984.1:0-230 GCF_000325575.1 Pteropus alecto | reverse complement strand
GAAGTGATATCCCATCATCTTATTGTATTCTGTTAGAAGCAAGTCACTAGGTCCAATATACATATGTACATGAGGTAGGGACTACACGAGGGTGAATACCAAAAGGCAGAGATTATTGAGAGTCATTTCAGATGCTGCCTACCACATTGGGTTTCTTCTTCAGTAATTACTCCACATATTTTATTTTTTATTTTTATTTTTTTTTTAGAGTCAAAAGGAAAGTTTATTAG
>NW_006460983.1:0-230 GCF_000325575.1 Pteropus alecto | reverse complement strand
TACCCCATGCTACTATGGAAATATGAATGCCCTTACATTTTATTTGTTTTTATTTAGAAAAGTTAGATTTCACTTCTTCCTACAACTTTAGTGAAATAAATTTGATAAAAGAAACTAAATTCTGGTAGAGGATCAGTGAATAAACACTGGGTTTCTTCTGTTGTTTTATCTTTACTAATGATTTTCCTGAGCTGAGACTATTTAGATAATGGAAAAGCATGATGAAGGTT
>NW_006460982.1:0-230 GCF_000325575.1 Pteropus alecto | reverse complement strand
ACGTTCAAGTGTACAATCCAATTGATACTGACAGAGAAAGAGAATAAAACAAAGAAAAGTGAGAAAAAAGAATTTAAACGCTTGGACTGAGAATAATTTATAATCATCCTATTCTTTATGCAACTTCTTCAGTACCCGTTGCTCATGTGCTTCCGTTATTTTAAAATTTTGTCTTCTAAACAGACATCCCGTTTGGGGTACTGTCTCAGTCCTGCTCTGAGTGTTTCCCA
>NW_006460981.1:0-230 GCF_000325575.1 Pteropus alecto | reverse complement strand
TTAAAATATAGCTAATTCTAAGTGCAATCTTAAACTAAAGCTAACCTCAACATTTTCTCTAAACTCAATCCTAAACCTATCGGTGATGCTAAACCTGGTCCTAACCTTAAATTTCAGCCTAACTTTAAACCCTTACCCTCATCCTAAATTCTAACCATAAACCTCAACCTAACCACAAAACTAGCCTCAAGCCTAATCCTAATCCTAACCATAGTTTTAATGCTAATTTT
>NW_006460980.1:0-230 GCF_000325575.1 Pteropus alecto | reverse complement strand
TTACTTTTAATTTTAAGATTATTCTAGATTCATGTACAGTTATAAAATATAATAGAGAAAGATCACTTTATCCAGATTTCCCTACTGGTACCATTTTACAAAACTGTGGTATAATATCACAACTATGAGAATGACATTGATACATCCACTGACTTTATTCAGATTTTACCAGCTTTACATGCACTCGTGTGTGCGTGTTTAGTTCTGTGCAGTGTAATCACCTGTGTAGA
>NW_006460979.1:0-230 GCF_000325575.1 Pteropus alecto | reverse complement strand
TTCAACATCATTAGCTCTTTGGGAATTGCACATTAAAACCGCAACGAGATGTCACCACACACCTATCGGAATGGCAAAATTAAACAATAGTGACGATGCCGAATGCTAGCGTGGCTGGGAGCACGTGGGAGTGAGAATCTGAGACGGGGCCGCCGCTCCGAAAGACGGCGTGGCAGTTTCTTAGAAAGTAAACTTGCAATTACCATACAATCCAGAAGTTTGATTCCTGG
>NW_006460978.1:0-230 GCF_000325575.1 Pteropus alecto | reverse complement strand
GGACCTACTGTAGGTCAGAAATATAGGTAACAAGATTGACTCGCAACTGATATCTGAAGTCCAAGGAGGGGATCCTTGGAACCTCCGATCTGTAGCCAATCAGAAGTATCTGAAAGTGTAGCGGGGGTGGGTAGTCTTGAAGGACTGAACTCTTAACCAGTGGAATCTCATGCTATCTCCAAGTAGATAGTGTCGAAAGTAAATTGAATTGTAGGACCCAGCTGGTGTCC
>NW_006460977.1:0-230 GCF_000325575.1 Pteropus alecto | reverse complement strand
TATTAGATATTCAGGTAGATAGATCATGAGGTAAACAGACATACAAATCTAGAGTGGGTCCCTGAGGGAGGTATATAAACTGGGAAATCTTCATAACATAGATGGCATTTAAAATCGCCCTCTCAAACATGAAATCACTAAGAAAGTGGGAGTTCTATAAGAGACTCGAGGATTGAACAGGAAGCAGCAGAGGGAAAAATTCACCTGAATATGTTGTGAAAGCCAAGGAA
>NW_006460976.1:0-230 GCF_000325575.1 Pteropus alecto | reverse complement strand
AAACTAAGGTTCAAAGAGGGGAAGTGACTTAAACCAGTGATCCCAGTTTCAAGAGTAGAACTCATTCTCATCTAAGCTCTCTGTACTGAATTTCCTGGCGATAAGTTTATATCTTATCACTCTAAAAAGGTTATACAGTTTTTGAAATGTGCTTACACTTTTATATCCCTCACAGCATCGGACAAAGCACTTAGGGGACTCTGTAGAGTTGAGTCGTTTTATTTCAACAT
>NW_006460975.1:0-230 GCF_000325575.1 Pteropus alecto | reverse complement strand
TGTTTCGCCAGGAAAGTGTTTAATACAGAAATTAGATGCTCATGTTGGGGGAGTGTGAGAGGCGGGACTGGAAAGTGGCTCAGGACACACCTTTGAAGCTGCGGTTCGGAAATGAGCAGCTGCTGACCTGCTGTCACCAGTGATACTACTGCACCACACAGAGTGTTGGATCTGGAATGATCTTTGACGTTGTGGCAAGCAGAAGCAGCAGCAGGAGGCTAATGTCTCTG
>NW_006460974.1:0-230 GCF_000325575.1 Pteropus alecto | reverse complement strand
TATCTGACATACTGGAACTTTAAAAGGATTGTTAAATGTGTCCATGAAGAATATTGGCCTGGGGGCTTGGTGTTTTCTGTAATTTGGTTTTTCATTTGTTTGTTTTTCTGCTAAAATATTTGTTTGTTTGGGTTTCTTGTAATCCTGGCCTCAGGATGAAGAGGGAATTCGTCCCTATTTCTCAGTTTTCGCCCAGAGTGTCCCTTAGTGTCGTCCCACCAATGCTGATA
>NW_006460973.1:0-230 GCF_000325575.1 Pteropus alecto | reverse complement strand
TATGTTTTTCCACCAATTTTATGATGGGCAATGCAGGCCCAGAGACACTGAGTGATTTGTTCAAAATCATTCAGCCAATAGCGGCAGAGGGCAGATTAGATTCCAAGTCTGTCGGGTGTCAAAGCTCAGGCTATTTCTTCAAGAATACACAGGACTCTGAAATATCTTAAGTATGGAAGGTCCAGGATGGAGTGCCACTGCACCCACTGGGTTTAATTACATCACATCAA
>NW_006460972.1:0-230 GCF_000325575.1 Pteropus alecto | reverse complement strand
TGCCCTCAATTACCATTAATTTTAAAATCAGTCTTCCCCCTTGATGTCAGTGATAGTGATGGTAGCAAGATGAAATGACCAGGGCTTCCTCTTTGGGCCATTTCCAGTCACATAGGGTTGTGTTGGATAAGTATAGAGAAACATGGCAATCCCACCCACAATGCAACAAAATATTTGAAAAGTCAGGCCTAACTTGATGAAATATGGGGAGATTATCCATCCCATCAATC
>NW_006460971.1:0-230 GCF_000325575.1 Pteropus alecto | reverse complement strand
TCTGTGTTTGTGTCTGCATGTGTGTTTGTGTGTGCGCTGTGCGCACACACACATGCATGTGGATTGTTGTGTGTGCACACACATGTGCATGTGCATGCACATGTGCGCACATATGTGCATGTGTGTGCACATGCACGTGATGTGTGTGCACATGTGCATTTGTGTGCACATATGTGTGCGCATGTGTGCATCTGCGTGTGCATGTGTTTCTCTGTGTGTATACATGTGCG
>NW_006460970.1:0-230 GCF_000325575.1 Pteropus alecto | reverse complement strand
ACCTCTTGGACCTCAAAGTACTATGTGGGGTCTCTCGAATCTACTAATGCTTTTCACCCTTTTCGTGCTTGGGTGATGGCTCCTCACCGTCCCGGAACACCCGGGCTTTACTTCTGCTTTGCCTGGTAAATCATTACTCTTTCTTTAGTTCTGAATTCTGACATCACATCTGCCTGAAAGCATTTCCTGAGCTTTTTAGCTGGGGTTAGCTGGCCCTCCATGAGGATAGT
>NW_006460969.1:0-230 GCF_000325575.1 Pteropus alecto | reverse complement strand
TCTTCTGGATCACCACATGCAAGAAGAGGTGGCCTTAAATTTCTGCACCTGGCAGCCATCCAGCTCCCTCTGATGAAACTTACAAACATTCCTGTCCCTGAGGCAAAAAACAAGCAAGATTCTCCCTATTTGGTACAGAAATGTGAAGGTTCCCTGCTTTGAGAGGCCAAGGTTCTGGGCTAGGTCACAACTAGGGTGCAGACAGATTTGGAAAATGTTATTCTTGGTGT
>NW_006460968.1:0-230 GCF_000325575.1 Pteropus alecto | reverse complement strand
CCCTAAAGGTCCTCTTTGTTTTGGTAAATACATATCGAGGACCTTTTGTCTGCAAGGTGCGCTTCTTCATATCTGCAGCCTGCGCTCGATGAGGCCGTTGGAAAGCGGTGGGTTCAGGTACGTGTGTCATCGTTAGATACGTGTGTCATCATTCTCCAGTGTGTTCTGCTGCCGGCCCTTTTCGCCCTGCAAAGCGAGAGCAGAAGAGGCAGCCACCAGGTGGTGTAATC
>NW_006460967.1:0-230 GCF_000325575.1 Pteropus alecto | reverse complement strand
AGTATTTTAGCTTCTTCTTTTCTTCTGAGAATTCCGTGGTTAATTCAATGTTTGTATTAACTGCTCCTTGGAACAACAGTCATTTCTCCCCTCCTCCAAGATTTCAGCTTCAGAAAATGAGAAGATAGATATTCTCGTGGTTTTACCAACGGTAAAAAAATATATACTTTTTTTTTTTATTAGCCCTCACTTAATAGATACTCATTGTGTTTTTTTAAAAATGTTTCTTG
>NW_006460966.1:0-230 GCF_000325575.1 Pteropus alecto | reverse complement strand
AGCACGTCCCGCAGCTGCCCCGGCACACAGACGGGTTGCATTGATGTGTCTTAAAAGGCCTAGCCGAGTTTCTCTCTCTTCTCAGAAAAAGCAAGTTTCCCCCAAGTCACCCCCAGCAGACCCCCCGCCCCAGTAGATGGCAGGCCGCCTACCTCGCAGCTCCTCGGGGCACCTCGCTCCTGCGCTGAGGACTCAGATTCGGCTGTGACTCTCCCGTTCACCTTGCACAC
>NW_006460965.1:0-230 GCF_000325575.1 Pteropus alecto | reverse complement strand
ACCTATGTTCGTGAGATATAAAGGAACTAGAACATGCGGACTCTCCAGTGTGCTCCGGGCTCTGCAGAAGGTGTTCTGTCGTAGTAGGCGTGAATGTGTATTCTGTTAACAGTGCCGACACTGAGGTCCGGTTAAGCGCCCGAGGCCACATACTAAGGGACAGTGGAAGGAGTCCAACTCCGCATGTTTGTCTCTAAAATCTGTGTTGCTTGCCTTCAACCACGCTTCTA
>NW_006460964.1:0-230 GCF_000325575.1 Pteropus alecto | reverse complement strand
TAATTCTTACTAGCCTGTGCAGGACAGCCTCGTCTGTAATGCGGCGGGTTGCACACCTGGGTTCCACCCCAGGCAGCCGTCTTCGGGTGTGGGTTTTTAGATCAATAGCCACACTTACTGAGCCGTGAGCGGTGGCTCTGATTTCTCTCCGCTCCGTGTCTACCTCTTCCTGTTTTTTAAGGGATGCTCCCGAGGATTAAGTCACGCCCGGACAGTAATCGACTTCCCAT
>NW_006460963.1:0-230 GCF_000325575.1 Pteropus alecto | reverse complement strand
AGGAAGGACAGGACCGGGACTCCGGACTGTCTGCCCGCTCATCTCGCGGGATCCTGAGGCCTTCCAGAACTGAAATGCAGAGCTGGGCCGTTCCACACCATCGCCTGAAAGAGGATCCAGGTTTGCACAGGGTAGGCGGGGCTTGGGCCTTGCAGAAGTCTCATTGACCCGACCACCATGCATGTGGCTTGGGCACAGCAGCAGCCTGGGTGGTCTGTGAGCAGCTGGCT
>NW_006460962.1:0-230 GCF_000325575.1 Pteropus alecto | reverse complement strand
AAATTAAAAGACTTTGAGAACACAGGTGATATTTTCACTCTTTCTTCTCATAGGTAGTTGAGACTTGGAAATAGAAGCACTGGCTTTATGGATGGTGTCAATGAAAGGGATTTTGATACCTGAACCCTCTTGGCCAGGAAGTAACTGCATCTCACACAGTCGGAGGAGAATATAATTTCCTAGAGTCTGGCCCAGTGATAGAGCTTTAAATTTGCTCGCAAAGGACGGGA
>NW_006460961.1:0-230 GCF_000325575.1 Pteropus alecto | reverse complement strand
CTATACCTATGAAGTTTAGTGTTTATTGAAAATTGACACATACCGCAGCCGACTCAGATTTAATCCGGTTATCATTTCCCTAAGCGATCGCATGAAGTTTAACTTAAGTGGGAGTACTGGTGTTGGAATGTGTGTAGTAGTAGAAGGGCCATGGGGGCGGGCATCAAGAAGTCCAAGTCTGTGCTCTGTCACGAGCTAGCTGCAGCTCCAGAAAAATCACCTTCTTTCTC
>NW_006460960.1:0-230 GCF_000325575.1 Pteropus alecto | reverse complement strand
TAACCTATACCTTTCCCTTGCTAATGGAGTAATTTTATATGCATTTGCACATTTAGGCAGGATCAGCCATTAGACGACTCGTAGAATATAGTCCGTGTTCCAGGCGGGCAGGCCCAGGAATATCCTGATTGTATCCTGATGGTTTTGGCTCTTTATATGGAACTATGCCATCGGCATTGAATAAGAAAATTTTCGGCCAGGGTTAAAAAGAATTCAAATCCTTCTTTGCA
>NW_006460959.1:0-230 GCF_000325575.1 Pteropus alecto | reverse complement strand
ATCACCATTCCTCTACTACCGCAGCTTACTGATTCCAGCTTTAAATCAGCACAGGAAAGCTGAATGACAGAAAACAAGGAGACCACTAGCTTTGAGGGGCTGATCTCATGGGAAATAAGCAGAGCTAAAGGAGAAAAGACAACAGAGACCGAAAGGGATTTTATGCTTTGGTTCTGATATAAAAATTAGATATATAATGTGCATGTGAAAATGACATATTTTATCCTTGA
>NW_006460958.1:0-230 GCF_000325575.1 Pteropus alecto | reverse complement strand
GTTGTGTGCCTTTAGAGTGTGGGATCCAGGAGCCTCTCACAAAGGATTCCACATGTTTTCCTCCCCTTGGGGCACCTAGTTCCATTTTGGCCCAGCTAGCCTTAGGAAAGGAACCTTCAAACTATAGCTCCTATCTGGACCTAAATATCAGCTTTCGTTTGGGATGCATGCTAACCATTAGCAGAGGGTCTGGACATTTGTAATGTGGCCATTTGTGATCTTGGTAAGGA
>NW_006460957.1:0-230 GCF_000325575.1 Pteropus alecto | reverse complement strand
TGAATCTAATTATAACAGACTAAATTCTGGGTAACAAGGGGTTATATAACAGCAAGATGTCAATCAAAATGACCTCACAATTATCTTGTACCACCCCTGTAACCACCCTTCATGGTCGCAATATAAGGTATACTCCCAGAAGCTTGTGGGGCTGTAGCCACCTCTGGCATAGACCATTTCTCTCTTGAAATGTATTTTAATAAATCCTACTTTTCCTAAATTTCACTGAT
>NW_006460956.1:0-230 GCF_000325575.1 Pteropus alecto | reverse complement strand
CTGGGAGTTCAAAACGCTGATGAAAACTGATAGCAGGACCAACAAGCCATAGAAACATGGGTTCAGGATGACCAGATAGTGTAAGAGTTGCCAAATGGCCACCAACTTGTCACAGGTCATCAGGGCCAGCAGTAGACTGTCCAAACATGCAAAAGAGAAGGAAGGTAATCTGAGTTAGGCAACCAGCATTGGTGATGGATTTCCTGTATATCTGCAGGTTCACCAGCATC
>NW_006460955.1:0-230 GCF_000325575.1 Pteropus alecto | reverse complement strand
GCCCCCAGCACAAGGGTCCAGCTCCACCGGCCCCCAGGTCCCCTCCAGAGTGAGGATTCTAGAAAGGCTGAGCTCTCTCGTACCCAGCACTGGGGTGGGGGCTCACCAGGGTTTTCAGGAAATGGCTTTTGGGGGTCTCATCACAACCTGAGCTGCATGGCGGGGGCAGAAGGGGGCCTGGCTTCCCTGACAGCGAAGGTGATTCTGGTACAGAGAGCCTGCTGCTCCGG
>NW_006460954.1:0-230 GCF_000325575.1 Pteropus alecto | reverse complement strand
CTGGAGAGGGCTCTGGGTTCGCCCAAGGAGGTCTCTTCATCTTACAAATGGGGCAAGGCAAGACCATGTGGCTGGTTAGTGGTCTGTGTGGCTCAAGACTTTAAGCCTCTTTACTCTTAACCCACAGTTCTTTCCTTTTACAAAAATATCCTTGCTATGAGAACAAGTGAGAACATTTACACTGCTACGAAGAGGTAAAATTATATGGATACTTCCAGATTGCTCTGGTT
>NW_006460953.1:0-230 GCF_000325575.1 Pteropus alecto | reverse complement strand
AATGTGTATTGCTTTAGCACCATCGTGAAGTCAAAAAATCATTAGTTGAATCATCATTGTCAGTTAGGACTGTCTGTATTGTTCTAAGGAATGTCTGTGCAACTCTATTGTAGAAACAAAGTTTAATGCATATTTTCTTTTTCTTTTTAATTTTTAGTTTTCAATTAGAATTGACATTCAGTATTATTTTCTATCAGTTTCAGGCATACAGCATAGTGGTTAGGCATTTA
>NW_006460952.1:0-230 GCF_000325575.1 Pteropus alecto | reverse complement strand
AGGGGAGGATTCAAAGATCTAAATTTGCAAAGGGGCATGGAGATACGGCACACACACAAGAAAATGGATGACTGTGTATATATATATATATAACTGTCTTCTACATATTCGTAATGGTAACCATACACCAAACATTCAGAACTGAAGTATGGGACATAAAACAAGAAGGAACAGAGGGGAAATCCACAAAACCCAAACAAAATAAAATAAAATAAAATAATAAAATAAAA
>NW_006460951.1:0-230 GCF_000325575.1 Pteropus alecto | reverse complement strand
ACTTGATACTCTAATGCAGCCCTAAAAAATTAAGAGCTTTTCCTACACACTCACAATCCACTATCATACATAAGAAAATTGACAATAATTCTGTAATATCTCATAGCCAGTTAATATTCAAAATTCCCCCAACTGACAAAACCCAGTTCTTCTCAGCAAGTAATTCTGATCTCATCAGGTTGCCTCCTCAGCCCAGTCCAGGGGAAGCTGCCCCTTCTGGAAGAGTCTTG
>NW_006460950.1:0-230 GCF_000325575.1 Pteropus alecto | reverse complement strand
AATGATCAGAGGTCCACATGACTCCCAAATGATCACTTCACTAATCCGGTACCCTAATTCCCCCTTACATATTTATTACATTGTTATGCTATGCACTACATCTCCAAATCTATTCTGCAACTATCCATTTGTACCTTTTAAAAATTTGCCTTTTTTTCCCTATGCTTCCAAGCCCCCTCCAATCTAGTAGCATTCAAATTTTCTCTGTGTCTATGAGTTTATTTCTTCTT
>NW_006460949.1:0-230 GCF_000325575.1 Pteropus alecto | reverse complement strand
CCCTGTGGAATTGTGGAGTTGACGCAGAGCCCTTCCGCCTCCCCCGTCTCATCCCCTGCAAACTTTTCAACTGTTTCCGAAGTAATTCCAGGAAACGTAACGTACAAGGTCAACTAAGACAAAGGAACAGACTCCCCCTGAAGGCTGAGGGGCACCTGTGACCACCGAACACAGCTCGCATCCCTGTCAGTTCCGCAACGAAAGGTACAAAATGAGAAATAAGTCTTGTG
>NW_006460948.1:0-230 GCF_000325575.1 Pteropus alecto | reverse complement strand
GTAACTTTTAGTATTGCTCTTACTTAGAATTGTGTCCATTTCAATTCTATGCCAAGTAGGTGACTTGCCATCCTTTCGGGTTGTGATGAAAACTATAACCAACAACCTGAAGGAAACTCCAAGGGGTAGAATGGAGACAAGGCTCTAAGGATGTGACCAGGAGTCCAGCGAGGACTTTGGTTCCGGGCTCACTTAAAAAAAAAAAAAATTAAAATAGTAAATAAAAAGTA
>NW_006460947.1:0-230 GCF_000325575.1 Pteropus alecto | reverse complement strand
GAACTCACCCCCAATCTTTAGAAAATTTACCTTAAACCATCACCGCCACCCCTTCCCTCCCACGAACAGTTCTTCATTCGCTTTGACTTCCCGATGCTGTTTGTTAATGCCTTGAAGGGTCCTTCACGCCCCGTGGGCGTCCGAGATTTTTCGAATCCATTTGTTGGACGAGCATTTTATCTTTAGTGTCAAGTACCCCAAGGGAACTTCTCTTAGAATTCTCTCCAATG
>NW_006460946.1:0-230 GCF_000325575.1 Pteropus alecto | reverse complement strand
GTATCAATTAAGACTAACAGCAACTCTGGCAGAACGGCATTCTTGTTATTTCTATTGTATAGCTGTAGAAATAGAGCCCAGAGAATTAAGTTACTTGCACCCAATTTACAGGTAGTAAGTTGGTAGTGTCATCATTTGACTGCAGAAAGATCGACTGCAGACAGGGTTATTCGATTGAGATCTATAGACCCTTGGGGGTGCGAGGGACATACTTTTGAGGTCTTCAAGTT
>NW_006460945.1:0-230 GCF_000325575.1 Pteropus alecto | reverse complement strand
GCTCGCCGGGTCTAGGGTCCCTGCAGTAGGACGGCCGTGGGGGACAGCCGTACTGCGTTCTTAGCTGTCTTGTCACCTTCCTTCACGGACGTGTGTATTTACGTTTGTAGTAAGACAGGGGCTAGGCAGCGGCAGGAGCCGCAGATGCGGTTTCCGGCGTGACTGCTGACCCGCCGTGCGTCCTTGGGCAAGACAGCTCACACTCTGGTCTTATTCCGTCGTAAGCCAGA
>NW_006460944.1:0-230 GCF_000325575.1 Pteropus alecto | reverse complement strand
CATAAGAGAACTCTTAGTGGCCTCCTGGAATCAGGGGCTTGCTACCAGAAAAACCAAGCCATAATTAGAAGCTTGAGACTTTCAGCATAACCCCCCATTCTCCAGAGAGGGGAGTATGAACTGGAAATAGAGTTAATGATGGATTATGCCTATGTGATAAAGTCTCCATAAAAATCTCAAAAGTATGGGGTTCAGGAGCTTCTGGGTTGGTGAATACATTCACAGTCCAG
>NW_006460943.1:0-230 GCF_000325575.1 Pteropus alecto | reverse complement strand
GGGGAGCCAGGGTGCCTGGCGCCCTCCTGGTGTCCCGTGGGGCAGGCGGAGCGCAGGGCCAGAGCGGGGGAGGGTCACTCACACCAGGGCGTCCAGTTCTGGGAGGTGTTTCCATAGCAACTCCAGGCCCTCGCCCCACTGCAGGAGACCTGGCCACGCAGTTAGGGTGCTCTCTGCACCCCGGTTCAGAGCCCACCCCCACCTCCGGGCCTTTTCAGATCCCGTGGTGC
>NW_006460942.1:0-230 GCF_000325575.1 Pteropus alecto | reverse complement strand
AGATGGGATCAGGCTTGTTCAGGGTGGCATGGCTACAGACTAAAATAATAAATTTTAGTCTATTTTAAAATTATGTTCTTAATATTCTAAAACAATGCTATCCAATATTATGATAATTCAAACCACGCATTTTTTAAAAAAATACATTTTTATTGAGATATAAGTGACATCACTGTCTAAGTTTAAAGTATATAGTGTGTTGATTTGATACATTTATATATTACAATATG
>NW_006460941.1:0-230 GCF_000325575.1 Pteropus alecto | reverse complement strand
AAAAAACTTAGTTACAGAGAACAAATTGATGCATGTCAGATGGGAACTAGGCTGGGGGAATGGGTGCAAAAGGGGAAGGGTTAAGTGTACAAATAGCAAGTTATAAAAAGTGCCATGGGGATGTGAACTACAGCACTGAGAATATAGTCAATAATATCATAATAACTACATATGGTATCAGATAGGTACTAGACAGATTGGGGTGATCACTTTGTAAGTTATATAAATGT
>NW_006460940.1:0-230 GCF_000325575.1 Pteropus alecto | reverse complement strand
AGTCATTCTTTTGATGGTCACACTGTCCCATCTTTCGCCAATGGGAGGCCCTTCACATTAGGCTTCTCATCCTGACACAAGTCCAGCCGCGTGGTGGTCGTCTGCTTTCTGGTACTACAAAATATTCTCACGCTTTTGCCCTGTTCTGTATCTGGCGTCGGGCATTTCTCCAAGGAGTACTGTTTTCTTTGAGTGGGAAATGGTTCTTAAGAGACCACGATCTGAGTACC
>NW_006460939.1:0-230 GCF_000325575.1 Pteropus alecto | reverse complement strand
GAATGATATATGTCAATGATATCTCAATAAAGCTGGGGAGGAGGGATGGAGTGGCTTTCAGTAGAAACTAAACAAAACAAAATCAAATAAACCATAAACATGTAATTCCTATTTTTATCTCACGCAAGTAGAGCATTATTACGCACCAGATTTTTTTTAGAATTAAATGTTGGGTGCTTACCCCTTAAAAGAGGATATAAGAGAAAATTATTTTAACTTGCGATTTGGAA
>NW_006460938.1:0-230 GCF_000325575.1 Pteropus alecto | reverse complement strand
AATTCCTTAATAAAGAAAAGTTTATTGATAAGAGAGAAGGCTTACGACATACAGTAAAAAGGGGCAAAAAATTATACGTGCTAAATGACGTTAACAATATAAAGACAAATAGAAAAAAAGACCGGAACCAATATGCCACAACGTTAAGAGGGATCATCCAGAGTTAATGAGATTTTTTTTAATTGTCCTTGTATCTGTAGTCTTTCTACAATGACAGGTACTACTTTCAA
>NW_006460937.1:0-230 GCF_000325575.1 Pteropus alecto | reverse complement strand
ATTAAAGTCTCTGAACAGTCCAACATGAAATACATCTGTTTAATTTTGTTTAACTCAACCTGCCTCAAATGTGTTTGATTACAATCTTATTCCTTCCTTCCTTTTTTTTTGGAGGTAACGCTCTAGTGTTCTCTGGACACTGGAAAATAGCATCATGTCTCTTATTTTTCCTCTTTTCTTTTCTATTTTATTTCTAGTTTATTTCAGATGTATTAGAGTCTCTACCAGAG
>NW_006460936.1:0-230 GCF_000325575.1 Pteropus alecto | reverse complement strand
AGGAAATGTAAAATAGGATCTTTTGAGTTCATCTTGTGGACTTACCTCTAGATATTCTTTATAGAAATGTATCATTAGGTGATTTCGTTGTTGTGCGAACATCATAGAACGCACTTACACGAGCCTGGGTAGTATTGCCTAGTGCACACCTAGGCTGTGGTAAAGCCTACTGTTCCTTGGCTAACCTGCACAACGTGTAGTATATGGTACTGAGTATTGTGAGCAACTGT
>NW_006460935.1:0-230 GCF_000325575.1 Pteropus alecto | reverse complement strand
TGTAAAGAGGCTCAGCATTTGGGAGAAAGGGACACACCAGGCAGTGGGTGCTGAGCATCCCACACAGGTGACAGATGGTGGAGTAGAAGGCAATTCCCCTGACATGTTGGTAAACCACATAGCCTCGCTAGGTTTCACTGAGTCCACGGCAGGTTTGGAGGTGTCAAACTCTAGTCTGGTATTCTTCTGATGATGGACTTCTGGACACACTGTGACATTGTTTGGATTAG
>NW_006460934.1:0-230 GCF_000325575.1 Pteropus alecto | reverse complement strand
TCATCTGCCATACCCTTTCCTTCCCCACTATCTTAATGGATAACTCTACTCAGCCTCTAGGTCTCAGCTTAATTATCCCTTTTGTTCCAAATTCTTCCTGACCCTCCACCCTCAATCTGCATCCCCAGCCTTAGTTAGGGACCAGCCGTGCTCCCACACACTGAGGTGGCAGTACAGTAACCGCACCATACTACGGCCCTCAACACCCAACTCTTTCTGCCACTAGACTT
>NW_006460933.1:0-230 GCF_000325575.1 Pteropus alecto | reverse complement strand
GTGAGTCATTTCATCTCTCTAGACCTCAGTTCTCTAACCATTAGATAGAGGCAGCAAAGCCAACATCCTAGGCTGCTGGAGACCGAGAGGGAATGTGGTTTGCGGCCTTGCCCGGCACAGGGCTGGCACACAGGAGGTGCAGCCCCACCCCAGCGAGCTCAGCCTCCAGTGGGCAGACCGAGGACCCTCCAGTGGTCAGAAGGGCAGGAGGGAGTGACGAACATGTGCCA
>NW_006460932.1:0-230 GCF_000325575.1 Pteropus alecto | reverse complement strand
CCCCGCCACCCCGGCCAAAGACCCAAGAACCCTCCAAGGCCCAGCCAGGCGATTCCTGCGAAGACAGATCCACAGTTTGAAAGCAAGAGACGCATCCGTGCTAACTAACAGTGCAGCCCGGGGCCAGGCGCTACAAAGCCGGCGTGGGATCGGCCCTCTGCACTGTCCCCGGAACCCAGCGCAGACGGAGCAGGTCTGCGTTGGGAACAATTCCACCTGGCAGTGCGGAC
>NW_006460931.1:0-230 GCF_000325575.1 Pteropus alecto | reverse complement strand
TTGATGGTTTCTTTTTTGGTGCAAAAGATTTTTCATGTGATCTTTTCTTAAAGAAGCTACTGGATCACTAGTAGTAATATAACAACATACTAAGGTCTCTGGACAATAAAGTATAATCTAGTATTAATGTATATAAATTGTTACTGAAATAGTGAAGATTCTTTAGCTCAAAATAATATAAATTTTCGGTAGGACGAGATACTATCAACATGAAAGAGTAAATGTGATCT
>NW_006460930.1:0-230 GCF_000325575.1 Pteropus alecto | reverse complement strand
CGCCGAATGGGCAGTGAGCAGGGCAGGCGACAGCATATCGGTCACTGAGCTCAGGTGCCACGTGACCCTCCTGCGAGGCCTCTGGCCAGGCACAGGAAATGGGAAGGGGGGGAACCTCCGCTCACGGCTCTGCGAGTCAGGCTGGAGCACCTCCAACCTGCACGCTGTGACCCTGACGCTGACTCAACCCTTAGCTTATACCCTAACCCTACACTAACTCCAACCCTGAC
>NW_006460929.1:0-230 GCF_000325575.1 Pteropus alecto | reverse complement strand
CTTTTTGCTGCGTTTTTGCCTGAGTCAGTTCTCCTCCCTGTGTTGGGACAGGAACTGTCATGAACCTGATGATGCCACATTTTTACAGATTAGGAAGACACAGACATTGACCTGCAGGGTAAAAGCTAACTATGCAGGGCAGCACATGCACAGTATCAGGAGAGGAGCACAGATGACGACTTCCCAGAAGGAAGTAGCATTGACTAGGGAGTCCAGGGAAGACTTTGTGA
>NW_006460928.1:0-230 GCF_000325575.1 Pteropus alecto | reverse complement strand
GGAGCCGTGTGCCTGCAGGCAGTTTGTCCTCAGGCTCTCGGGACAGGGAGCGGGGATGGGCCAGCAAGAGCAAAGGCTGGGCTGCAGAGTGCAGAACTCGGGGTGTGGGGGTGAACCGTACAAGGCCTCAGTTTTTCCATCTGCCAAATGGAGTCCGGGCTGGCATAGATCCACAAGGCTCTACCAGCTCTACTGAGTGGGTCTGTTGGAAGCTGGGCTGGGGGCGGGGG
>NW_006460927.1:0-230 GCF_000325575.1 Pteropus alecto | reverse complement strand
TTTTTTCTTCAAGTTATTTTTCTTAAGATTGTTCCGTCCTGTGAAAGCAGATGTGAGTGAAAATCTCATCTGAAGCGGGTCTGGAAGACGGGAGCCTTGAGTGTGTGTTTCCTCCCACTTCGTAACCCTGCATTGAATCGAAACCTAAGTGCTCAGTCAACATGTGCTGAGTGAACACTTGTCGCTGTGTGTCCTGTTTGCAAAGCTGTCCCGAGCGAATAGTCAATTCA
>NW_006460926.1:0-230 GCF_000325575.1 Pteropus alecto | reverse complement strand
AAAAAAAATAAACCTGATTGCAATTACCTCAACTTTAAAAAAGAATCAGAATCTGATTTAAAAGGACAGATAGTGGAAGAAAATAAAATAATGGTGACATTAATGGTGGCATGTTTTCAGTAATTTTCAAAAGATAGAGGAAAGAGAAAAACAACTATTTGTACCAAGAAAAGAGAATTTATGTGGAACTAACACAACCTGAGGTGACCCTGAGCATCATTTCCTAATTT
>NW_006460925.1:0-230 GCF_000325575.1 Pteropus alecto | reverse complement strand
AACCAGATCAGAGACAGGCCTGAGAAGAATTTAGCACCAGAGGGCCAAAAGCCAGAAGCCACCCGCTCTGCTCTGCCATCCCCTCAGAGACCATCTCCTCAGAGGCCGCTGGAGGGGCTCCTCAGGACTCCTGAGACAGCCCTCGGGAACACAGAAATGCTCCCATTTGCCTGACTGCAAAAGGCGAGGCCTGCAGTCATTCTGACTTTGCCCCGCACCCTACGAACACA
>NW_006460924.1:0-230 GCF_000325575.1 Pteropus alecto | reverse complement strand
CTGAGACTCCACCCCACCCAACCCACAAATTGCCCCATTGATAGTCAACCAACACCACCCTGCCCACCTCCTTCCCAGTATCCTAGTCTACACAGGCAACAAACTTTGGCTAACACAGGGTGGGTGCTACAGGGAAATCAGTTACAGGCCAACTTCTGCTGCCTGCAAGAGCTGCAATATTGCGCGGGGAGATCTCAGGGGTCTGTGGGACCGCCCCAGACAGCAGCTGG
>NW_006460923.1:0-230 GCF_000325575.1 Pteropus alecto | reverse complement strand
GCTGCGCTGGATTTATTAAGAAATGGTAAAGAATATATTAATCCTGACTATTACTATACCCTGGGCAATTCAAGGCGTTTTCCAAAGTAATTTTCATAGAGTGGACACAATTTTCATTTGACATGCTGTGTAGAATGTAGCCTTTGGTTAAAAAGTGAGCCTAGTCTCGATTTTAGAATAAATTTTAACATGTATTTTACCTTTCCAGGGCTCTTAACTAAATAGTCTAA
>NW_006460922.1:0-230 GCF_000325575.1 Pteropus alecto | reverse complement strand
ATTCTAGCAACTAAAATAGCCCGTAGCAAAGATGACGTAAAGAGTCACTGTGCTCAGAAAGGGGGGCATCCCACCGCCATCGCCACCTCCCACGTTTCCTCTCATCCCACTGGACTCACTCTGCTCTGACGCTGGAGATGCCCCTCCATCACAGTGCTCGTTGCAATCCTCCAACCCGATGTGGAGTGACCACTACGGTAACCAACCCGGATCTTCGATCATGGGAGACA
>NW_006460921.1:0-230 GCF_000325575.1 Pteropus alecto | reverse complement strand
TTATATTGTCCCCTTAAATGTAAAAATTTTTGTGACCAATAAGCAGAAGTTAATAAAAAATATTAATAAATACGATTGGGCAAGGCCGTTTCCGACCAAAGGAAGAACATAAGGCAACCTCCAGCAAAGATAAAGAATCCAGTTTCTATAGAGTTGAGTGCACAGATATGACAACGGTGGGTAATAAAACAACAAAAGAGTACTGGAACAAGTTAGAGAGGTGGAACATA
>NW_006460920.1:0-230 GCF_000325575.1 Pteropus alecto | reverse complement strand
ATTCGAGTGTGCCACGCAAGGATTCGATGTTTGTACGTATTGTGAAATGATCACAAACACGCCTTATTTCTACCATCTGAATTTCTTCACTTTCTTTGTCCTAGAAACCCTAATGCGACGAGTGTCATTATGTTACTGAGAGAATGTAATGCACCACTGAACGATGTATCTCTCGTTTGATATTAAGGTGAAACCTTATTCACGCTGTTTTTTTGTTTGTTTTAATTGCC
>NW_006460919.1:0-230 GCF_000325575.1 Pteropus alecto | reverse complement strand
AGAGGAAATTCCCAGGGAAGAAGGGGAAATCAGAGAGAGGACTTGACTGTCTGGGCGATGTCACTCAGCGGCACAGTGGGGAGTCTCTATGTCAGATAGCTCCAAAAGGCAGCCGCAGTTTAGGGTGTTTTGTAGCTGCAGAATTTGACTTATCTGTGGTTAGCAGATATTGGGCAAAGTTTTGTGGAATGTGTAAAGTAGGTAGGCTCCAGATGGCTTTAAAAATATGG
>NW_006460918.1:0-230 GCF_000325575.1 Pteropus alecto | reverse complement strand
GACTTACCTCTCTCAGCCTGGCTCCGGGGCCACGGGGCCACGGGGCCGTCACGCGGGGAAAAGTGTCACAGGCCTGGGAGGTGTCAAGGCAGAGGGAAGAGGGGACAGGGTACCGGGGGCCGCCCTGACCCAGCCCCGCTCAGGCTTGGGGAGGTGACACCCTTCCAGAGAGGCACCGAAAGGCCTCGCCCGCCCCCCCCCAGGGCTTCCTCCAACAGCACCTGGAGTGG
>NW_006460917.1:0-230 GCF_000325575.1 Pteropus alecto | reverse complement strand
AAAGCCGCTCGCTCGTGGTTCTGGAGGCTAAATGTTCTCAGGACCAGGCTCCCCCTGAAACCTGCGGGGGACGGACCCCCGCCCCGTGCCTCTTCCAGCTTCCATGAGCTCCAGACAGTCCTTGGCTTGGGGCGGCATCGCCCCCGTCTCCACGTGGTCTTCTGCGGGGGTGTCTGCCCCTCACCTCTCCTCTGCGCTTGTCTCTGTGTCCGAATTTCCTCCTTCGCTGT
>NW_006460916.1:0-230 GCF_000325575.1 Pteropus alecto | reverse complement strand
TTTTATGGTGCATTGGTCATATTTTCCTGTTTCTTTGCATTTCTCATAAAATTTTTGTTGGAAACTGGACATGTTACACAATACATTGTAACAACTCTGGGGTTCGGAACTCCTGGGGCTTGTTATTGTTACTTGCTTTTTTTATTTGCTTAGTGACTGGCTAGATTATTTAGTGAACTCTATTCCCCCATCTTGCAGCATTAAGTCTCTGATGTTGGTTCTCGGTAGAG
>NW_006460915.1:0-230 GCF_000325575.1 Pteropus alecto | reverse complement strand
CCAGAAGGCTTCTCATTCCCCTACACTGAGGAGGACGGCCCCCACCACAGAGAATCATCTGCAACGGCCCCAAAATGCCCATAGCAGCTCGGTTAACAAACCCTACCACAGATTTATGCAGATGCGGCTCAAAAACGGAACGAAACGAAAGAAAACAGAACACCAGGCACAATGTTCTCATCACTGCACAAAGTAGTTGATTTCAAGGATCGACCCTTTCTCCTCGATGG
>NW_006460914.1:0-230 GCF_000325575.1 Pteropus alecto | reverse complement strand
AAGTGAAATAATTCAGAGAGAGAAAGACAAATACCATATGATGTTATATATGATCTCACATTTTCAGTGAAACCTTAAACAATAAAATCAGAAATAAAACCAAGAAAACTTGAGCTCAAAGATAAAACACATTGTCTCCTAGAGGTGGGGTTGGGGTGGGTGAAATAACTGAACGGAGTCAAAAGGTACACACTTCAGTTATAAAATAAATAAGTCATGGGGATATAATG
>NW_006460913.1:0-230 GCF_000325575.1 Pteropus alecto | reverse complement strand
AAAAACGGGGACCGAATGAGCAGGAAGATGGCGAGAGAACAGTAGGAGTCTGTTGGGGGGACGAGGAGGGGGTGGCACGGAGGCGAAGGGCACAGAGGGTGTGAGCGCCGGGCTGTCCTGGGAGCCACAGGAGCCCAAGGGGCTGGAAAGGAAGACGAGGCGAGCTTATCGGTGAATGGCGGCGGGTGACGTCACAGAGGGAAGCAGGGCCCAGAGCACGGGATGCCAGG
>NW_006460912.1:0-230 GCF_000325575.1 Pteropus alecto | reverse complement strand
ATCCATGTTGTTGCAAATGGCACTATTTCATCTTTTCTCATGACTTTGTAATATTCCATGGTATATACGTACTGCACCTTCTTTATCCAATCTGCTATCGAAAGACATTTCAGTTGTTTCCAGGTCTTAGCCACTGTAAATAATGCTGCTATGAACATTGGGATGTACATATTTTTCAAATAAATGTTTTCAAAGTTTTGGGGTAAATATCCAGAAGAGAGATTGCTGGG
>NW_006460911.1:0-230 GCF_000325575.1 Pteropus alecto | reverse complement strand
TGACACAAGACTGGAGTAACAAGAGGAAAACATAGACATGAGGGAATCGTAAAATGATGCTCAGATAATAAAATGGGCTTAAAAAATGATCAAATCAGGCACCTCTTTATGCTTTTTAGACAAAGAAACAATAAATTCGTGAAGAAATTGCCAGAACGACAACAAAAAAAAGTTAGTGCTCATTAGAAGGAAATATAAGCAAGGTTTGGGTATTTATTGGAGACAAATCT
>NW_006460910.1:0-230 GCF_000325575.1 Pteropus alecto | reverse complement strand
ACCTGGAGAGCTGGGTTCAAACCAGAGGTGAGGTCGGAGAAAACCCACTCACCTCCCCGAGCCTCAGTTTCCCCATATGGCTGAGGGACGAAAGGCTGGGGGTACAGCTCTGCCACAGGAGCTTCCTGGGACCCATGAACCCACACTTACGGTGGGGGGGGGGTGGGCCATGGGCGTGCCCAGTGCCGCCCGCAGCCGCTCGGAACCAATAAGAAGCACGTTTGTTTGCT
>NW_006460909.1:0-230 GCF_000325575.1 Pteropus alecto | reverse complement strand
TTGGTGGTTCATATTTCAATTTAGATTTGAAGTAGAAGTATGTCTCAGTTCAAATCAATTGGTGCTATGGAAGCTAAAGGAACTTTGAAGGTTTCCTGTGTTGGAGATACAGTTTTATTCCTGTCTAATGTCAACAGTGTATAGTGGCAAAAAGGATTGACCGTCATGGATGTGCTGTATCTGCTCCTACAAATGCAACTCTGATCTTTTCCACATTATTCTGGACCCTA
>NW_006460908.1:0-230 GCF_000325575.1 Pteropus alecto | reverse complement strand
GCAATATATTACATAGACCAATAATATATATATATTTTTTTATTTCAAGAGTAAAAAAGCAAACATATAAACATCTAGGGAAATTACTACAAATAAGTACATATCAGTGTGGCTTTAGATTTCTCTTCTATTACATGAAACAAAAGAAGTGGTTGAATAACATCTACAGAATTTTTAGGGGAAATGTTTATGAACCAATAATTCTACATTCAGCCAAGTTAATGTTCACA
>NW_006460907.1:0-230 GCF_000325575.1 Pteropus alecto | reverse complement strand
ACTAAGAACATAATACCTAAAACAAATAAAGTTGCAAATTGATAATGTTTCTATAAGGTAGAAAGGCTTTATAATGTAAAGGCTTACCTTTGGATCTTAGCCCAGTCGACTCTTAATAGTCAGCAAATCAACAATAATATAAGGAAAAAAAAAAAAGCAATACTACCTTGTCTAGTATAAGGCTAACAGCAACATGAGAATCAGAAACTTGTTGAACTTCAGAGCAAAGT
>NW_006460906.1:0-230 GCF_000325575.1 Pteropus alecto | reverse complement strand
GTGTCCGTGAGCGGATTTTCATGGTGATGGACCTGCTGGCTCTGAACACCAGTGCCAATTCGGATGCACGCAGGGCACACCAGGGATTTACAAAGAGACATTGTCAGAGTAAGGGCCAAGACAAGATTCGCTCAGTACAGAAGTGCCTGTGGAATCCATCGTTCCTTGTTGAGCTCTCCCCGCTCCCAGTGTACAGACACAGCACTGCCATAGCCATGATGTCATCAAAC
>NW_006460905.1:0-230 GCF_000325575.1 Pteropus alecto | reverse complement strand
AAAAAAAAAAAATGCCTTTCAACAAGATTAACCATCGACACCCCGAGCATCACTGCAGGAGTCTCTGCGCTCCATCCGGCCCCGCGGGAACCCAGGAGGGCAGGGCCACTTCCTCGGGGTCCTGATCAAACGTTTCAACTCCAGAGGAAAGACGGTCCTCTCCCAGTTCAGTGGGAAACTTCCCAGAGAGTTTGGGCAGTGACATAATTAAGCTTCCCGCAAAGGCGGAC
>NW_006460904.1:0-230 GCF_000325575.1 Pteropus alecto | reverse complement strand
TAGTTTTAGAGTTAAATTTAGGGTTAGGTTTAGGTCTAGGGTATGGGGTTACATTTACGGTTATTGGTAGTATAAAATTTAGGGTTAAGTTAGTGTTAAGGTTAGGGTCTGAATTAGGGTTAGGATTAACTTTAGTTTTAGAGTTTGGTCCAGTTTTAGAGTTAAGGTTAATGTTAGGGTTAGGGTTAAGGTTTTGGTTAGGGTTAGGGATTGTGTTAGGGTTATGGTTA
>NW_006460903.1:0-230 GCF_000325575.1 Pteropus alecto | reverse complement strand
ACGTCATAAGTTACATAAATATCTAATCACTGTATTGGTACACCTGAAAGTAATATAAATACAGTATGCCAACTATAATTAAAAAAAATATTTAACATCTAGAAAGAATGTGCAAAAGCAAATCATCGGATAAAGAAAAGCCCTTCTAAGTTTTGTATTCGTTCTGTCGACACTTTTCGATCATCTATTAAGTGTCTGGGATACAAGAGTGACAACGGCAACAAAACTTT
>NW_006460902.1:0-230 GCF_000325575.1 Pteropus alecto | reverse complement strand
GAGTAACCACCTCACCACCCTACCATGCCGCTCCACTTATTTAGAAGTATAAACTGGAATACATAAAAGTTGGACCCCATAACCAATCATCAAGAGACTAAGTTGGAAAACATCATTTATTAGTCAGCCCCTGTTCTTCCAGCCAAACCTGAGTGCCTACAAAGTATTAGAGAAAGTTTCAGTCTCAGGTCTTTGCTCCAAGAATTGAAATTTGTCATTCTTTTTCCATC
>NW_006460901.1:0-230 GCF_000325575.1 Pteropus alecto | reverse complement strand
CTCTCTCTCTCTCTGTCTCCTTTCCCTCTTAAAATTTCTTCAACAGAATTTCCCTTACATTTCATAGACCCAAACGAGGACAACGGTCTACTCCTAACTGCAAAGGAGGCTGATAAATCTAGAAAAGGAGGCTGGGGTTACCGTGACAGGCTGAGGTCAATCATCACGTCCCACCTAGGGCTCCACATACTGTCTTTAAAAAGTCGGGGCTCTGTTCTCAGTGGGGGAAG
>NW_006460900.1:0-230 GCF_000325575.1 Pteropus alecto | reverse complement strand
TGTCATTCATGGGGTGTATCATATTTTGCTTAATTTGCTTAATTGCCTTTTGATACGTGCATAAATGTTATTTCACACATATTAATATACACACAGGATTAATTCCTAATAGTGGAAGTATCAGTCAAAGGCCACCTGCATTAGTAATTTTGATACATGGTTGTTATCAGTTTCAGCTCCCAGCAGCTATAGTTTGTCATATGTTTTTTAAATCAAAGAAAATTTGTGCT
>NW_006460899.1:0-230 GCF_000325575.1 Pteropus alecto | reverse complement strand
TATTTCGTGACATTAAAAGTGGAAAAGACAAAGTGTTGAGGGAGGATTCAAATTTAGAAAGAAATCTATCAGCCAAGACATAAAAAAGGTCATGAATCCATAGCATAAGCATCCTTTCTCATACTCTTAAGAAAGAAACAACCTAGCCAATACCTTGATTTAGGACTTCTAGCTCCAGAACTGTGACACAAAAATTTCTGTTGTTTAACCCACTCACTCTATGGTACTTT
>NW_006460898.1:0-230 GCF_000325575.1 Pteropus alecto | reverse complement strand
TATATGTATAAACACTGAGTTATGGGACTTGGGAGTTGTAAAGGAAAATACAAGGGCCTTTTCCTTGGGTGCCTACATGGGATGTGTTTCCCTCCTTCTCATTTCGCCTGAAGACAGGATATGTGCACCCTCTCACAGAGGTCCTGGCTGTGCGGCGCGCGAAAAGAAGCCCACAATTCAAGTGGCCTGGGCTCCAGCCCCAGCTCTACAGCCTTGACCTTGGGGAAGTC
>NW_006460897.1:0-230 GCF_000325575.1 Pteropus alecto | reverse complement strand
ATCTAAAAGCAAACAAACATGATTTCTAAAATAAGAGAATTTTTAAAAACAATCTTTGGACAGTACAGTTTTCCAACTAAAACTTTCAACAAAGGGCATATAGACACTGCAGAGGTCCTTTTCCTTGCTGCAGCGGGAGCTAGTGTTTTGGGAGAAGTCATGGGTTTTGTCTTACCTTGTGAGGAACAGTAGTCCCTGTCAATTTCTTCTTCCCAGAGGAAGAAAAAATC
>NW_006460896.1:0-230 GCF_000325575.1 Pteropus alecto | reverse complement strand
CCCTGGGACACTGTGGAGTGATGTCTTGCAGAGAACTGGCCTCCAAACTTGGCTATTTTTCGAAAGAGGCCATAGAAAAAAGCAGTTCTGTTCTTTTATCAAACTTGACAACATACGCACAGCCACCCCCCTTCCTGTGTTTTTCTTCCAATATTTGCTGCCTCATAGCAATACTTGCCACTCTTTTTGGCTAATGTTTACCACCCCATGAGGTGGGGACCACGCTCACA
>NW_006460895.1:0-230 GCF_000325575.1 Pteropus alecto | reverse complement strand
GGCCCGGGGGCTTTCTTTCGTTCTCCGCTGTCTCCTCGGCGTGTCATGACGTCTCCTCCGTGGTCACAGGACGGCTGACCTCCTCGTATAACAAAACAGGCACCGAGAACGGGCGAGGACAGGGCTCCGCCTCTGCTCACCAGCGCAACAGCTTCTTGCGGCCCCCGGCGCGCTCGCCCTTCACCCTCATTGGCCGGAATCGGATCACGTGACGCCGTGGCTGCGGGGCA
>NW_006460894.1:0-230 GCF_000325575.1 Pteropus alecto | reverse complement strand
AATGTTCTTAGTACAAAAAAAAATGTTAAAAATAGTAGTTCCGGACGCTGAAGGCTTAGAGGCCTTGGAGCCTTGGATTGTGTGGGGAGCCTATTGACAAACACAGAGGGAGGACGCGGATCACTGTGTGAACCTGAGGCCACCCACCGTCCCCCATCCTCTGTCTCCCCATAAAGTGTGGAGTGAAGCCCACTAGTGCCCTGGAATCGCCGAGTCTGTGATCCTAGTGT
>NW_006460893.1:0-230 GCF_000325575.1 Pteropus alecto | reverse complement strand
ATTTATGCAATGCAGTTTCTGCTTTACATACATTTTTTCTAAGCATGTCATTTAAACATGCAAGCACATTATTAAATCTCATGATTATATTTAATTACATGCTTACTCCCTGAACTGACCTTTATTCTTAAAACCACGTTTAAGATAATCATCTTGATTCCTACTCTTTTTTAGAGCACCTTCCATTTTGCCTCTCTCCACATACTTTTCAGACATAATCAAACATTTTA
>NW_006460892.1:0-230 GCF_000325575.1 Pteropus alecto | reverse complement strand
GAGTGGTTTTGAGCTAGTTGTTAAAAGATTAGCCTATTTTCAACTAAAAAGGATAAAGAATAGGCCATTTTATTTGGAGAAAGTAGCATCAGAAATGGCGCAAAGCTTTTTTGGGGAACATGGGGTGGTCCATTTTGGCTGAAGTACAGACTGTAGCAGAAGTAACAGGTCCACAACGCAGTGAAGGGGCCGTGCGTGCTAGACTGAAGAGCATCCTGTTTTATCGTTAT
>NW_006460891.1:0-230 GCF_000325575.1 Pteropus alecto | reverse complement strand
GCTGTGGACATCTGGGGCCCGGCCGTCCACTGTCGGGCCATCCTGGGCACCGGCGGTGCTGAGCAGCATCCCTGGCCCCATCCGTTCACTCGGGTCAGCAGCACCGCAGATGTCCCCATTGTCCCCTGGGGGCAGGACCACCCTGCTGTGCTGCTGAGGAGGCCGGAACAGCCCATTTTTCAAGAAAAGCTGAGGATCCAGATCGCTAGGTGAATTTTCGTCACATTAAA
>NW_006460890.1:0-230 GCF_000325575.1 Pteropus alecto | reverse complement strand
AGAGGATGTCCAGCCAGGTAGGACAGAGCATTGTATCAGAGCATAGACTGAGAACCAGGTAAATGGTACTATGAAATGTGGGCAAGAGACACCAGTATTTGCATCCCAGCCTGCAACAGTGGGCAAAAGCCTTCTGATCTTCCTGTTCCTCATTTGTAACATAGAATAGCATTACTCTCATAGCACTGTTGTTTAGATTACATGGAATAATTTATATTAAGTGCCCGATA
>NW_006460889.1:0-230 GCF_000325575.1 Pteropus alecto | reverse complement strand
TGAGACAGAGTTTGCAGCTTGACTCTAATCAAGTTGTTAAAGCAAAAACATCAGCACTGTTTTACAAACACAACAGAAATCAGGCAAAATGTTCAGATATCCAGAATACAATCTAAAACTTCTTTACATACCAATAATCAGGAAAAGGAAAAGAGAATAAAGAGGCCAGCCCTTAGGTGATCCATGTGTTGGAATTAGCAAAAAAGAACTTTAAAGCAGCTCTTGTAATT
>NW_006460888.1:0-230 GCF_000325575.1 Pteropus alecto | reverse complement strand
CTCCTCATTGAATCATGCTGCCACCTCGGTCAAAATAAATTGGCCGCGTATGCACATCGACATCTGGTATCTCTGTTCTTCTGTATTTACTTTTATGTCTCTCCTTAGACCAGTGCTACATTCTCTTGACTATTGTAATTTGTAAGTGTTCAAATAAAGTACTTAAGCCCTGCAATTTGGTTCCTCTTTCTAAAATCACGTTGAACTAGAAGTTGGTCTTTAGTCAAAGC
>NW_006460887.1:0-230 GCF_000325575.1 Pteropus alecto | reverse complement strand
CTTAGAAAGGTCATTTCTGCTTCTGCACCTTTGCTCCTATATAGTCACCTAGGATGACTTCTTCCCCACCGCCAGCTTTCAAGGACCACTCGCTCCAATGTTTACGATGCCTTCAAGACAGCGGTGACATGATGGGCTCCCATTTCTTTCCCCTGAACTCCTATAAAACTGATAATCTGAGCCTCTTACTCCCCTGACTCTTCTCGTATGCAAGTTGCTTGAGGACAAGG
>NW_006460886.1:0-230 GCF_000325575.1 Pteropus alecto | reverse complement strand
ATCTTTTTAAAAAGATTTTACATATGAGTGACACTGCAAAGTTCATTTCAATTTCAAAAAAGATGGAAATACAAATGAATAATCAGTCTAGTTATTATACATCTCTGTTCTTAACAAAACTATTTTTAATATCCTTAGTCAATAATTCAAAGTAATTTTCCATCTTCTGATAGAGTTTAAATGACTTATAAATTGTTTCATAATTTTTAAACCCAGTTATAAAGTTCCAT